>NC_064865.1:3463057-3615557 GCF_024139225.1 Suncus etruscus | reverse complement strand
TATGAGCAGACAGTCAGGAGTAACCCCTGAGCAACGCCGGGTGTGGCCCAAAAACCAAAACAAACAAACAAACAAACAAAAAAAAACATTCCAAATACTTTCCAAAACAGAAAGAAAGACTACTACTGAATCTTTTCTAGAAAGATAGGTTTTCCCACTGAGTTATTTTGACCTGGGGCTAGGTGAGACCATGGCTAGGAACCAGCTCTTAGGAACTGTTGGCTTACATCTGTAGATGAATTCAAAAACCCTCCACGTCCCAGCACACTGGCTGTCAGTAACTGAGGTGATTTCCAGGGGTGGTTCTCCTAGGGCAGTGCTTCTCAATTATTTTCTGTCATGCCCCCTTAGGAAGAAGAAAACATTTTGCCCCCCCCCACGCGACTGTAAATAGTATCTTTATTAAAAAAAACTTTAACCTGCAAAACAAAAATATATAAAATAATTTGAGCTGATTTTTAATCAGAGATGATATCTGGATGAATGGCTGCAATGAGCACGTTTTGCACGCATAGCTTTTCGAAGCGGGGTTTGAAGCAGGACACAGCGACTCTCAGCTCCAGAGACATACAGAGACATAAACATGAGGCTTAGCTTGTTAGGACAGTGTTTGCTGAGGTCAAACAGGCCCCCCTTTACGGAGCCTCACGCCCCTCCTGGGGGGTGCACCCCACTATTTGAGAAGCATTGTCCTAGGGGAACATCCTTGCCACCTGGTGAAAGGGACATGCGGTGCAGGGAGGCTGATGCCAGGAAATGAGACTGGGATAAGGTCAGGGCAAATGTGGATGAGGGGGGTAGGGAGAGGCCCCCTCCTTGGCAGGACATGGCGACGAGGGCCTTGTAATAAAGCTGGATGTCTCCTGAAACGTCATCTGACTGCCTGTGGATCATTTCTTCGCCATCACCCTGCACCTACAGACCTGCCAACTGAAGGGGCTGCAGGCTACGGGCCGAGCCGAGAAAGGCCTCACCATCCATCTGCCACACTAGGATTTTATAATATTTAATACAACAAGGCCTATCTATACCCTACCACTGAGCTGCACCTCTAACTTTTTAGGAGACCTATTTTGACTCTGATTTTACTCAGCATGACATTCCCATTGTTGTGCACACCCACTTATTCGTCCCTTTTGGGGGAAAAGGTTTAGGCCCACCTGGCAGTGCTCACGGCTTATTTCTGGCTCTGAGCCCAGGAATCACTCCTGGGGGTGCTCAGGAGACCATATGGATTGCTGGGATCAAACCTGGGGCCAGCCACACAGTAGGCAAGTGTGCTGTGCTATCGCTCAGCCTTAATTCTTCACTTTTTAAGCCTGAATCACAGACATCGTCTGTTTTTCTTTCAGCTAAAGAGGGTCTGGGCTTTTCTGCCTCCTGGCTATGATGACTAGTTTCACTGGGGACATTATTTTTGTTTATTTTGTTGTTGTTTTTGGGTCACACCTGGCAGTGCTCAGGGATTCCTCCTGGCAAGCTCAGGGGAACATATGAGATGCCAGGATTTGAACCACCGTCCTTCTGCATGCAAGGCAAACGCCCTACCTCCATGCTATCTGTCTAGCCTCACTGGGGACATTTTTGTCCAGGTGTGACTTAGTGACACTATTAATATAATATTAATGTTTCAATATGAATGGTACCACTTCTGCCAGTTGTCAGAGTGCAGATCCCTCTACCACCATCCCTTTCTTTTTTCTCACCCCAGCACTCAGTATTCTCATCTTTGCAGGCCTCTTGGTCTCTTACCATTGGCTCTTGTCCCTCTGTCCTTCCTTCACTGTTCCTTTCTTGACTTTTTTTTTCTTTTGCCAACTCTGGTGATGCTCCAGGGTTACTCCTGGTTCTGCACTCAAGTATCATTCCTGATGGTGCTCGGGGAACCATATGGCGTGCTGGGGTTTGAACCTATTTTGACTGTGTGCAAGACAAGTGCCCTTCCCGTTGTACAATCTCTCTCACTCTCTGTCTCTCCCCACCCTGAAGACGTGAGATCATCCTGTGTTTGTCCTTATCACTCCAACTCACTTCACTTAATGTGATCCTTTCCAGTTGCATCCAGGTAGCAGCAAACTCCTTGTTCTTTGGCTGAGGACTTTTCAAACCAGTTTGCTTCTTCTTTTTTATTTATTTGGTTTTTGGGTCACACCAGTGGCACTCAGAGGTTACTCCTGGCTCTGTGCTCAGAAGTTGCTCCTGGCAGGCTTGGGGGACTATATGGGATGCCAGGATTTGAACCTCCGTCTGTCTGGGTCAGCTGTGTACAAGGCAAACACCCTACTGCTATGCTATCTCTTTGGCCCCAGACCAGTTTCTTTAAAAAAACTTTTTTTATATACTTTTTGGTTTTGTCTTGGGGTCACATCCAGCTCTTGGTTCTATTGATCAGGAATAATTCCTGGTGGGGCTCAGGGGTCCATATGTGGTGCCATGCATTGAGCCTGGCTTGACTGCATGCAAGGTAGGCATCTTATCTACTGTACTGTCACTCCAGTCTCCTGGACCACAGTTGATTTTTACATATTTACAGTTGTTCATGATTACCTTTCCACCATATGTACACCACCTTCACCACTGCACATTTTCATCATAAATATCACCAGTTTTCTTCCTGCCCTCCCTTCTGCCTGCCTCTGTGACAGACATTTTTCTTCTCTCTCTTTCTCTCTCATTTTAATTTTCTTTTAGATACAGTGGTTTTCAGTATTGTTGTTGAAGAGGTATCATGCGTATCCCTTTATCTCCTTTCAGCTCCCAGTTCTTGTCCAAAATGATCCAAAGTGATTTTTTTGTTTGTTTGTTTGTTTGTTTGTTTGTTTTTGGGCCACACCCGGCGGTGCTCAGGGGTTACTCCTGGCTGTCTGCTCAGAAATAGCTCCTGGCAGGCACGGGGGACCATGTGGGACACCGGGATTCGAACCAACCACCTTTGGTCCTGGATCGGCTGCTTGCAAGGCAAACGCTGCTGTGCTATCTCTCCGGGCCCCAAAGTGATCATTTCTAACTACACTGTCATCGTGGTACTTTCTCTGCCTTAACTGCACTCCCCATTATTTGTGGTAAGCTTCCTATCACGGACTAGTGCTGGCCCTCATCTCTATTGTTTCTGGATATTGTTACCGTACTATATTTTTTATTTTTTATTTTACTATTTTTTAAATTTTTTATTTTGACCAAAGTAGATTACAAATCTTTTTTTTCCCACAAACCCCAGATTACAAATCTTTTACAGTAATTTTTTAGGTACATAGTGACATTGAATCAGTCCTCCCTCCACCCCTGTTCCCAGCATGCATCCCATATCCTCGTCCTTTACCACCTGGGTTGCTAGTATAAGTGGTCCCCTCTGTGTCTAGCATGCCTGATCATTTTTTTATTTCTGTCTGGTCTTGTTACCCTCTATTATTTCTCCCTCAATTTATGAGGCAAAATAAGATGGTTCAAATTATGTGGTTCTGTTTGAAGAAAAGAAAAAAAATTAAAAGAAATAAAATGGGGCAAAACTCAAACAAGCAAAAAATGGGAGGAGTCTTTCTATAGGCTATAAAAATCAGTTTAAGAGAATAAAGGGGAAAAGGGAGAAACATAACAACAATACTAAAAAAAAACTTGAATAGCATCACAGCAATAAAGATATCAACCACACAATAATAACTGTCCTGAAATAAAAAACAAAACAAAACAAAGCGCACACACACACACACACACACACACACACACACACACACACACACACACACACACACAAAAGAAGCCCATGGGTGGGGGGGGGAACAAGCAACAAACAACAGCCATAGCAAAACCAAAAAAAAAAGTTAATTTGTGCTTCTCTCTTTCTTTTTTTTTTTCTTGCATAGGCACAGTAAATATTGGGGAAATAAGAAAGGGAATTCCTTTGGCCTAAGACATATAGGGTTTCTCAGCCCTTGAAGTATACTGTCATAGGAATAACTACAGGCTCCATACATGTTCTTTTACTCTCCCCTTGGTCCTTTGGTGGTGTCTGGAAACTTTCTGCTCCATCGTGGATGATAAAATCCTGCCTCTGTAGCTAGAGATCTTGGTATTTGCACAGGTCAAAGGATGGAGCCTAGGATGGAGTCTTTCTTTATGGTTCTAAGAGTTCTGTTCCATCATTGTTGTTTTAATCAGTCTTCTGTAGTTGGCTTTTGCCCTGATCCTAGGATGAAGCATAGAATAAAGTCTTTCCTTATGTTTCCAGAAGATCTGCGCAGTTGCAGTTGTCTCATTCAGACCTCTAGAGTTAGAGATCTTGGTTGTTGTACAGATCATAGGCCAAAGCCTAGACTAGGGTCTTTATTTAATGGTCCCAGGATAAGTTCTGCCCAGTCATGGTTGTCACAGTCAGTCTTCTGTAGATATGAAGTTGGCTTTTGTACAAATCAAAGAATGACATGTCTTCTGAATTCATCTTATCGTTAGGAGGTGAGGTAAGACAACCTGCTCTTAGTCCAAGTTGCTGCCATTTTCTCATTATGAGGATGTCATATCAAAACCAGCGCATGTTGGTGTCAGAGCAGTATTAAGAATGTCCCAGAGGGAGTTGGGTTCCTGAAGCTGTTGCGGAGAAATGTGTCAGTTCTATGTCTGAGATCTAGGGCTCAGGGTTAGACGGTCCCTGTCTAAACACGTGGAGTCTAAATTAGGACCACATGACATATGTTCAAGGTGGGAGGTACCCCTGTATTGTAAAGTGTATGAGTTCCTATCCATAGTAGATAAGAGTTGTTTCTATACATAAAATTTCCCCTTTTAGAGTATGCCTTTACAAGAAGAAATGGTGCTATATTATATTGCTGGTGCATTTAGGGGTGAGAGTGTCCGTGTCGGGCTCTATCACCTCTGTACCCTGGTTTTGATCTGAGCTATTATTCTTGCCAAAACTTTTTTTTGTAGGTTTTCGTATCATGTGGGCGGTGGAATCCAGAGAATGTTTTCATCACACATCCTGGTCTTGTTGAGATTAAGAAACGATTTGCAGCAGAAAGGGCTCGGGTAGAGTTCTTGCACTAGGTAACCTTCTGGAACTGAGTTTGGTATCAAACAACAGTCCACATTTGGGTGGGGTGAGAAGGAGGGCCACAGAGCATGAGTCAGCAGGGGTGTTGGTTGTAGATTCTTGCTGGGGGATCCATACTATCTTTTTTAAATGAATTCATTTATTTTATGTCTAGCTCTCTCCTTCCAACTCATTATTTTGCTCAGCAGAATACTCTCCATATCCCTCTCTATATAAGCAAATTTCATAACTTCATTTTTCCTAATAGCTATGTATTATTCCATTGTGTAGATGTATCATAGTTTCTTTATCAACTCATCTGTTCTCAGGCACTTGGGTTGTTTCTGATTCTGACTATTGTGAAAGTGTTGCAACAAACATAGGAGTGTAGAGGACTTTTCTGCATTGTGCTTTTGGGCCCCTAACATATATTCCTAGGAGCAGTATTGCTAGGTCATATGGAAGCTCTATTTCTTTTTCTTTTCTTTTTTTTTTTTCTTTCTTTTTTTTGGTTTTTGGGCCACACCTGGCGATGCTCAGGGGTTACTCCTGGCTGTCTGCTCAGAAATAGCTCCTGGCAGACATGGAGGACCCTATGGGACACCGGGATTCGAACCAACCACCTTTGGTCCTGGATCCGCTGCTTGTAAGGTGAACACCGCTGTGATATCTCTCCGGGCCCAGAAGCTCTATTTCTAGGTTTTTATTTTTTGAGGAATATCCATATTGCTTTCCAAAATGGCTGGACCAGTAGACATTTCCACCAGCAGAGATTAAGAGTCTCTGTATCCTTGCATCCATGCCAGCATTGTTGTTTTTGTTCAATCTGAGCCGGTCTCTGGATCACAGATTTTTGGGGAGGGGGTCACACTGGGTGGTGCTCAGGGGTTACTCCTGGATCTGCACTCAGAAATTATTCCTGGCAGGCTCGGGGACTATATGGGATGCCGGAATTCGAACCACCATCTGTCCTGGTTCAGCTGTGTGTAAGGCAGATGCCTTACCACTGTGCTATCTCTCGGGCCCCGGATCACAGATTTTTATCCACTTGTCTGTTCATAGATACTAAAATTACCTCCAGATCCTGAATAGATAATGCTGCAATAAATAAAGGGGTACATGTGTATATCTTTATGAATTTGCATTTGTTTAAACATTTTTGGGGGGAAGGCACACCCGGCAGGTGCTCAGGGCTTGCTCCTGGCTCTGTGTTCAGGGGAATCACTCCTGGTGGTGCTCGGGGGACCATACGGGTACTTGGGATCAGCTATGTGCAAGGCAAATGCTCTACCGGCTGTACTATCGTTTTACGAGTTCATATGTTTTGTGTTCTTGGGGCAGAGCAGAATCATATAGAAGATCTGTTTTTAACTTGAAGAGATGGCTACAGACTGTTTCACAGAGGCGGACCCAGATGAAATTCCCACCAAAAGCAGGTGAGGTTTCCTTTCTGTCCTGTGCTATTCACCTGTGCTGCTTGTTAGTGCCTTATTGGTATGCCCCAGTCTCGTTGCTGTTTGACGATATCTCATTGTCATTTTGATTTGCATTTCTCTGATAATCAGTGACAATGATCACTTTTTTTTTTTTTGGTTTTTGGGCCACACCCTGTGACGCTCAGGGGCTACTCCTGGCTATGCGCTCAGAAGTTGCTCCTGGCTTCTTGGGGGACCATATGGGACACCGGGGGATCGAACCGCGGTCCGTCCTAGGCTAGCGCAGGCAAGGCAGGCACCTTACCTCCAGCGCCACCGCCCGGCCCCGACAATGATCACTTTTGCTTATGGCTTGCTGGCCATCAGAATATTTTCCTTTTTAATTTTTTTTTTGGTTTTTGGGCCACACCTGGCAGTGCTCAGGGGTTACTCCTGGCTGTCTGCTCAGAAATAGCTCCTGGCAGGCACGGGGAACCATATGGGACACCGGGATTCGAACCAACCACCTTTGGTCCTGGATCGGCTGCTTGCAAGGGAAACGCTGCTGTGCTATCTCTCCGGGCCCTTTTTTTTTTTTTTTTTTTTAATTTTTAGGCGACACCCAGAGGTGCTCAGGGTTTATTCCTGTCTCTGCACTCAGGGATTGTCGAAAGACATATTAATTATAGAGTCCTGGATGGAGGTGGATGATGGTGAAATGGAGGGACGGTAAGGCCTTTCTCTGCTGGCCTGGGCCACGAGCCTGCAACCCCTCCAGCCTGCTCGTCTTAGGGTGAGGAAATGATTCACAGCCAGTCAGGTTTCAGGAGACATCAACTTTATTAAGGCCCTAGCCACCAGGTGTGGCTCCTAAGCTTTTAACCATTTAAGCAGCTCTTTTCAGCTGCTCTAACATCTCAACTTGTTTTTGCCAGCCTCCTCTTGCTGAATCCTCTCCCAATCTTCCTGCTGAATCTCTTCCAATCTAACCTCCTCCTGCCCCTGAGGCAAGCCCTTCCTTATCAACCACAGACCCCTCCCATGTGGGCAGGTCTGCCTCTCAAGGTGAGCAAAACAGGGAAATTTGGGGAGGGGAGTCATCCAGGGATCATTCATGGATGGCCTTGGGAGTTCATATGGAATACCAGGGATGGAACCCAAGCTATCTGTGTGCAAGGAAAACACCATCCCTGTTGTATTATATAGCACCAGCAGGTATAATTTCTTGGGGGAGCTGTCTGTTCAGTGTCTTCCCCATTTTGAATTGGCATTATTTATTTTCTTGCTGTTGAAGTTTGTGAGTATAGCTTGTTGTCCAAGTTTTTCTTTTTTCCATAGGGATCCCCAGTGGTGTTCAGAAGGCCCTGGGGGGGTCACTCTTGGGGCTACTCAACTCAGAGGTGCTAAACTGGTGCTTTGGTGGTCAGGCCTTGAGTTGGAGTTCTTGGACTTCATCAATGTTGCTCTGATTCTAGTTTGTTTCATTTTGGGGCCATATCTGGTAGTGTTCAGGACTCACTCCTGGCTCTGTGTTCAAGTATCACTCCTGGCCGGGCTTGGGTGCACATATGGGATGCCAGAGATGAAACCTGGCTTGGCCATGTGGAAGGCAAGTGCCCAACCAGATGAACTATCTCACCAGCCCTGTGGCATTACAGTTTTGGCCCGAATACCTGACCTGCATTTCGGTTGAGACTCTAGAAATGCAATTATTGGGTCATCAGGTAAGTTCTTTCACATAGAGGGGACAGCCCAGTTATTCCCCAGCAACTACACATCACACCCCACAGCACATATGAGGTCCCTCCCCGCCTCCCCCAATATATGGTTTTTCCTACTTTAGTACCATCACGGTAGGTGTAAGCTGGCACCTTGATGCTTGCTGCTGGGGTCCTGTGTCTCAGATGGAGCCCTGATTTCACACCTGTTAGGGCTCTCTTCTCTGGCCTAGTCACCTTGCTGCCCCTCACTGGGCTTGGTTTCTAATTTTCTGGTGATTAAAGAATACTGCTGAGGGCATGGCAGCCTCAAGTAGATCCCCAAACCTCTCCTTGCCTCAGTTTCTTCATGTCCAAGTCAGGCTTCTGTTTCAGGCTGTTGTGAGGATGATGAGGGTGAAGACTTCAGGAGCCTGGATCCATGTGGGGCTCAGAGCAGGGTGCTGAAAACAAGCTGAGATAGCTGCAATCCAGCCCCGTGCAGGCCGGGGCTGCACGTGTGAGAGGGTGCTAGGTGCTTCTGGCTCTGAGGAGCTGGCATCTGTCCTGCCAGGCAGGTTCTCCCTGCCCCAGCTGTGCCTCTGTGATCATAGGCTCCTCAGGTACCCAGGCTCTGCAGAGGCTGTCGGGACTGACCGCTGTTCAACCATAGGATGTTTGAGGGCATTGCAGGCTCCCCAAAACCCAACTCCTCTTAACCTCTCTTCTCAGTGCTGTTTCTGTAGTCTGATCCCCACTCCCAGCCCAGTGTCCTAAAGGATGACCCTGTGTCCCACTGGAGGACCCTTAGCTGTTGAGGATCACAGGATCCCTTGCCTAGCCTAGGGCTAACCTTGAAATCACCCTCGGGCAGATGGGGAGCATCATCTATACTCTATAGAGTATAGATCTCTATAATCTCGTGCTCTTAGTCCCTCTCCAAAGTCCCCAGGGATCTTCTTGGGACCTGATTTCGAGGAACTAGACTTCTAAGCTTTGCTTGTGGGAGCCTCAGATGCAAACCCTGGCATAGCATGAGACTCTAAATATCTCCTGGAGTGACCCCCAAGCTTTGAACTAGGAGTCGTTCCAGAGGACCACAGGTTGTACCCCTCCTTCACTCCTTCCAAAAAAAAAGGAGCATAGGCTTGAGGCTGACCTAGAGCAAACCCTAACTCTGTCTCTAAGACTAATGACTGCTAGAGAAATGGTTTCCTTTTCTATGCCTCAGTTTCTCTATCTGTAAAGAAGGGCCAATGTGACCCCTTCAAATTGAAAGAATTAACTGAGGGTTCTGGGGAGATGCCTCCAGCCATCAAGCATTGACTTAGCTTGTGGGAGGATTGAGTTTGATCTCTGGACCCCCTGATTCTCTGAGCATCTCTAGGTAGAACTCAGGAGACCCCCAATCCTGCTAGGTCCATGCAACCCACACAGTAGGGCTTGATCATACTAATTAAAAATAACACACACGGGCCCGGAGAGATAGCACAGCGGCGTTTGCCTTGTAAGCAGCCGATCCAGGACCAAAGGTGGTTGGTTCGAATCCCGTGTCCCATATGGTCCCCCGTGCCTGCCAGGAGCTATTTCTGAGCAGACAGCCAGGAGTAACCCCTGAGCAACGCCGGGTGTGGCCCAAAAACAAAAAACAAAAAACAAACAAACAAAAAAAAAACTGGACATAGAAACAGGTCTAGAATTGGAGTTCTTGATTTCCGGTGTCTTAGCACTCATGTATTTTGTCCGCCCTCTAAGAAAGTCTTTTCTCTTCCCTTTGCACTTTCAATTCACTCCCAAATAGCCCATATAGTTTACAACATTAACTCTCAAAAGCATTGCTTAGGGCCCGGAGAGATAGCGCAGCGTTTGCCTTGTAAGCAGCCGATCCAGGACCAAAGGTGGCTGGTTCGAATCCCGGTGTCCCATATGGTCCCCCGTGCCTGCCAGGAGCTATTTCTGAGCAGACAGCCAGGAGTAACCCCTGAGCACCGCCAGGTGTGGCCCTCCTCCAAAAAAGAAATAACACACAGAAAATCACAGGTAGTGGCCCTTGTGGCTCACAAACACTTATGGGGCCCCCACTTAAAAAGTGAGGCCGAACACAGGGCACATAGAACTTTATGCATATGGAGCAATGCTCTGGACCAGAGGCATTGTGGGTGTGAGTGGGCTCTTCAGGTCCCCTGGCCCTCAGCCTGAATCTCCTCTCCCAGATGTCTCAGATCCTGACTGTTCTGGGGAGTGGGGGCAACAAAGGCTTCTCCTCCATCTCCCTGTCCCTAACCCAGGCTTGCATCACCTCCACATAGGGTTCCCCTGGCTGGAAACTCTGGGGTGGGCTGGGAGCTGGAGAGATGGTCCCGCCCTCCCCTGGGCTGCATATAGAGGGCTCAGCAGGACTCAATGCTGCACTACCCCCCCCCCAAACCTGCTGACAGTGTGAGCAGGGGGCGGGGTAGGGCCCCTTTAATCCACTATCTCCAGTGAGCCTGATCTTCATCCTCCATGGCAGACAGAGGCAGCAGAGGTGAGTGACTGCCACTTCAGGGAGACTTGTTCCAAGGGGTCGTGAGGCTTCTCCCCACTGCTTAGACCTACTCCCCGACTTCCTTCTACTGGGTGTGCAGGAGCGAGAACACCTGTAGCTGAGATGTGGTGCCAGCTCCTGACCCTCAGGGCCAGGTGTGGGGGCTCAGGTCTTGCTGCTGAGGGTGGGAGTGTTTCCCCCTCTCTCCTTCTCCACCCTACAATTCTTCCTTTTCTCTCTCTCCCACCCTCCCTCTCTCCCTCTCTCCAGTCCCTCTCTACTCTGACACTGGCGATTAACTCAGGGCCTCACCCAGTGCCACTACCTCATAGCCATATTTCTGCCCCTCTAAATTATTGTTAAGTACCCCAATAGAATATCAATTCCTAGTGTCTTCAAACATGGTGTCTAAAAACAAGGCTTTTAAAAAGAAAGGAAAGAGGAGACCCCGGATATGGCGCAGAAGACTGGAGCACACGCCTTCATGTTCTGGGCCCCAGGTTTGATTTCCCCAGCACCCCATGGTCCCCCCTCCCTGACCTGCCACATGTAGCTCTGGTGGTCCCCAGAACCCCTGGGGGGGAGGTCTGACTCCCAGACCCAGCAATAATAAAGGGGAGCAGAAAGAAGGGGGGAAGACAAGGACTTGTTTCTCTCTCCTCCCAGCATGTAGCTCAGGTCTTGCCCCAGCACTAAGAGATGGGCGTTCCTCTGCTTCTAGTTTCAGGCTTGTGGACAGGACAAGGCTGGTGTGGAACTCTGTGGGCAGAGGGTTGAACTTGACAGACTCTACTCTATCTAGGGTAGGGTGGGAGTGCCGACCTGGAAGGGGCTACCAGGCTCAGACCCCTCTATATTGAGGGTCTGGGTGCCTCTTCTTGTCCTTAGTTGTAGAGTTGAGTCTCCTGAGTTCCAGAACAATCTCCCTTCCTTGCTGCCCGTGTGTTGATCCATCTCCAACCCTTCCTTCTGTTCCTTCCATCCTCTAAACTGTGCTATTACTCTCTTTTCTTTTCTGGGACTTAATGCTAATTTTTCTGTGTTTTGTCTATTTCTTGCTGTTTTTGGAAACACAAATTTTGGTTCTTGGGCAATGTCATTGTGATTTGGGCCACTCCTGGGATGCTTAGAAGCTATTCTTGGCTCTAGGCTTGCTTGGGGGTCCCTGGCAGTGCTCAGGGGCCAGGGGGCACCAGAGTTGGCTATACGCAAAGCAAGCCCCTTAACTTCTATATTTCTTATTTCTTCAGCCCAACGTCACTGAGATTTCCACTTGGCACCGTTAGTGTATGCATGCAGCTGGCACCAGGGATCATTGAACCCAGGGTCTCACACAGGCATGGCACATGCTTTACTGCTGTGATACTTCCCTGGCCTTTAACTTTGCTTTAAAAATCTAGTTTGGGCGATGGGGTGGAGTGATAGCACAGTGAGTAGGGCATTTGCCTTGCACACGGCCAACCAGGTTTGATCCCCAGCATCCCATAGGGTTCCCTGAGACTGTCAGGAGTGATTTCTGAGCAAAGAGCCAGCAGTTACCCCTGAGTGCTGCCAAGTGTGGCCCAAAAACAAGAACAAAAATCTAGTCTTAGGACCAGAATAATAGTACAATGGGTGGGGTACTGCTTTGCATAGGGCAGATCCAGGTTAACCCCTGGTATCCCATATGGTTTCCTATCCCTGCAAGGAGTGATCCCTGAGCTCAGAGCCAGGAGTAAGTCCTGAGCACAGCTGAGTGTGACCCCAAAATCAACCAATCAAACAAAAATAGTCTCATTGGGGGCTGGAGAGTTAATATAGATAGCATGTAGGAAGTTTACTTGCATACCAGTTACCCAGTTTTGATCCCAGCCCTGAGCGCCGCCAGGTCTGACCCCTCCAACCAAAATGGAAAAACCTAGCTTTATTGCTGTCTCCCCCTTTCCACACTCCTCTGGCTACAGCAGCCCCACAAATGTCCCTTGTGTGGCCAAGGGCTGGCAGGGCTGTCTGTAGGGCATCTGGGTGGAGCTGCTGGGATGTAAATCTGTTGCACTTGACTCATCTTCAGGGTTGGGGGTGCTCCCTTGTGAGTCCACAGTGGCTGCCTGGTGGCCTGTTCCTGCTAAGTAGAGGCCTCGGTGTCCCCAAATTCCTGCCAGGGCAGGCCCTGATCCAGTTCTCTCGAATGAGCTGTGATGAGACACGGGACTGTCAGCATCTCTGCTCGTGCTCCTTCGCAGGGTGGCGGGTGTGCTGGAACTGCCTTTTGACATATCCTGTCACTCCGGGCTGCGGTGACCGTTCCCTTGTCCCGTGTAGCCACACCTCGTGTATTCTGGTCTCTACCCTAATCCTCTGTGGGTTTGCTGCTGTGAACATCCGCCATTATTCTGTCATCTTTGGGCACTTTGAAACCGAATCCCTGCTCCCCCTGCCCAGCTCCTGTTTGAGCAGAGGGCACAGGTGAGGCCCTTAGAACAAGCTCTGCCCTTTCGGTAACTGCCAGGCGCTCTCCAGCTCAGGGTACAGCTTGCTCTGAGGAACTTGCTCTGAGCATGGGACTCAGTTATGGGCAGGGAGGGGCAGGCCAGGCGAGAGAGCAGCTGTCTAGCTCTGGGCCTTCAAGAGCTTCTGTGCCCCTGAAAGGTCGGGGTTCAGCCCCCTCAGGGTCCATTCCCTGAGGATATGGGGGGCCTCCAAGACTCAGAAACTAACTTGGTGGGGGAGTGAGCTCAGAGGTAATAGTGCTGAGGCCTTGGAGAGGACACTGTGGGGGACACAGGGAATACTATCCTTGTCACTTTTGGTCACAGGGGGCTTCCTGGAAGAGATGCCTTTGGGTCTGGGTTGTGAAGGAAGTGTGAGTATTCTTCAGATCCGAACAAAGGGAGCCAAAAGCCTAAGCAAGGAGAGTGGTGAACTGATTTATCTCCATGTCCAGTTAACATGTGTATGTAGCTACCACCTGTATGCATTATGCTTTTGTCTATTTATTTATTTTGCAGGGCCAGGGGATGAGCCAAGGTCCTCTGTATGTGTAGAATATGTCTTACTATAGAGCCACATCCCTGGCTTTATTTCAAATCTCTCTCATGAAGTTGAGGGGCTTTTTGCCTGCTGGATTTTCCTTTTTTTTTTTTTTTTTTTTTTTTTGGTTTTTGGGCCACACCCGGTAACGCTCAGGGGTTACTCCTGGCTATGTGCTCAGAAGTTGCTCCTGGCTTGGGGGACCATATGGGACACCGGGGGATCGAACCACGGTCCGTCCAAGGCTAGCGCAGGCAAGGCAGGCACCTTACCTTTAGCGCCACCGCCTGGCCCCCCCCTTTTTTTTTTTTGGTTTGTTTGTTTTTTGGTCACACCCAGCAGTGCTCAGGGTTTACTCCTGGCTCTGTGCTCAGAAATCGCTCCTGGCAGGCTCAGGGGACCATATAGGATGCCGGGATTCAAACCACCGTCCTTCAGCATGCAAAGCAAACGCCTTACCTCCATGCTATCTCTCAGGCCCCTGGAATTTCCTTTTGAATAGTCAGGGTCAAGGGTCCCAGCAGTCCTGCCTCTGTCCTCACTCTCAAGTGGTCTTGGGTAAGTCTCGTTTCCTCTCTAGACCCTGCTCCTTCACATACGTGCTGGAGGCAGGAAATGGTTCTTCCCCTGGAACTCTCTGGAACCTTCTGGAACTCTTTGGAACTTTCTGAAATTCTCTGAAACCATGTCAGTTGCTTCTTCTTCACCCCTTCAGAGCCCTCAAGGACAAGACATTGGGAGTGGAGGTTGCATGCTAACAGGACCCCCATTGTCTCTCTGCACTGGGCATAACTCTCTGACAGCCCCCAGCTGGCTCCAGTTGTTCTCAGAGTTATTATATATATATATATATATATATATATATATATATATATATATATATATATATATATATATATGATTTTGATTTTTGGGTCACATCCAGCAGCACTCAGGGGTTACTCCTGGCTCTACACTCAGAAATCGCTCCTGGCAGGCTCAGGGACCATATGGGATGCTGGGATTCAAACCACCATTGTTCTGAATGCAAGGCAAATGCCCTACCTCCATGCTATCTCTCCGGCCCCCTCAGGCCCTTATTTTATACCCTAACCCCATGATCCTCCTAAGTCTGCAAGGTACATATATTCAATCATAACCCTACCAATCCCTCTGCAGAGGTAGTTGGGACAGACTCAGAGTCAGCTACCTGTTCTCTGTCACCCCACTTATAGATGGAAACGAGATTAAAACTCAGTTATGCCTGTTCCAGAATGGTTTCTTTATGCCTCCTCTCTGACCCCCAGGGACCCCTTTTCCATGCCTCATCTGCCCCGGTGTAGCTGAGCCTCTATGGGCCTGCCCCCCATGGTCTGCTCTGGCTAAGCCCTTCCCACACTTCTCCTTGAATTTGGATGCCCATCCTGAGCTGGCACACACTGCTCATTTCACCGTCCCTGCCTCCTCCTCCCTTCCTGCTGGAAGCTCAGAAACCAGAGCATACCAGCTCTGAGGAGGTACCTGGAACAGGGCTCTGGACCTCCCCCACTCTGAGGCTGGGCAGGTTAGGTGTGGAGAGTCATCACGTCCCAGTGACTGCATGGTCAGCCTGCAGGGCACATGCCTGACCTATTGGAGGCTGCCAGGTCCTGAGAAGGGAGGGAAGGCACTGGGACACCCTGTCTCTTGGGACGTGCAGGGACTCATGTCAGCAGAGTGAGTGTGTGTGTGTGTGTGTGTGTGTGTGTGTGTGTGTGTGTATGGTTTGTATGTATATGTTTATGTGCACTTACAAGGATACATAGGGCAGCTGCATTAGCCTAGTGCACTGCAGGTCTGGCCCAGAACAGGTGGGGTTCTGTGGTCAATACTCTGCTTCCCTGCATTAGAAAACTCAGTGTTTGGGACCTTGAAGGTTGCTGAACCCTCTTCACTGTCATTTACAATTTTCTTTCATTATTTTGGTTTTTGGAATACACCCCACAATATTCAAGGCTTACTCATGGTTTTGTGCTCAGGGATCATTCCTGGTAGTGTTCAGGGACCACATTGCAGTACCAAGGATCAAGCAGGTTGGCCGAGTGCAAGGCCAGGCCTTATCTTTGAGTTACATTTAAGATCCATCATCATCGGAGAGATAGCACAGCGGTGTTTGCCTTGCAAGCAGCCGATCCAGGACCAAAGGTGGTTGGTTCAAATCCCGGTGTCCTATATGGTCCTCCGTGCCTGCCAGGAGCTATTTCTGAGCAGACAGCCAGGAGTTACCCCTGCGCAACGCCAGGTGTGGCCCAAAACAAACAAACAAACAAACAAACAAAAAAGATCCATCATCATGGGGCCGGAGAGATAGCATGGAGGCAGAGCATTTGCCTTGCATGCAGAAGGTCGGTGGTTCAAATCCCAGCATCCCATATGGTCCTCCGGGCCTGTCAGGAGTGATTTCTGAGCATAGAGGCAGGAGTAACCCCTGAGCGCTAGTGGGTGTGACCCAATCCTCTCCCCCGACCCCCAAAAAATGATCCACCATCATTATTTTTAAGCAAGGAGCTTCAAGGACATTTTTCTCTCCTCCTGGGCAGGTGGTACTCTTGCCAGCCTGGGCAGTGAAGGGCCAAGTAGGGTTGGGTTGGGCCAGGTAAGGCCGGTAGGTGCTGCAGCTCAAACTTTTTTTTTTTTTTTTTTTTTGGGCCACACTGGTGACGCTCAGGGGTTACTCCTGGCTATGCGCTCAGAAGTCGCTCCTGGCTTGGGGGACCATATGGGACACCTGGGGATCGAACCGCAGTCCGTCCTAGGCTAGCGCTGGCAAGGCATACACCTTACCTCTAGTGCCACCGCGCCGGCCCCTCAAACTTTCTTGATTATGGATTTAACTCCAGCTTGTCTTGGATCCCTGACATGTAGAGGAAGGTTGGACCAGGCTTCTGGGATAGCTGAATGGATGCGCAGGGAGTGAATGAGTGAATGAAGACAGTGCCAGCACTGCAAAGGGGGATTGTGAGGTCCTTTATAGGGATCACAGTTGTTGGTGTGATCAGATGATCATGATGCAGAGGGTCAGGCTGAGGGTCTGAATACGCTAGGCTGTAAAGCTCATCACTTGAGCATGACCTTGGGTCCCCCAAGGACGTCTGAGGTGACTCTCCCCTGTGGGCCCCTTTCAGGTTCTGTGCCGAGTTTTGCCTCCGCTCTTGGAGTCTCCAGAGACACAGAACCTGCTGTGCCCTTGTTGTCCTGCCCTCGGGGACTCCTGAGTTGAAGCCCTGCTGTCAGCAGAACCGGGCCTAAGTGAGTCCAGGGAGGGGAAGGTACCCTTGGGAAGTCCAGGCTCAGGCTTTGTGTACGTGGCTTTGGGGGCACTCCCAGGCCTTTGTGGACCAACCCAGAAGACTTCCTGGAGGAATTGGCACTGGATTTTAAAATGGGAGCCCTCAGTCCCAGTTTGTGATAATGGCTCCTGCTCTCTGAGCACCCTATCCTATTCAGCCTGTGCTCTGGAGGGCAAGAGGGAGAGGTGACCCACTGGCAATTGGGGGTCGGATTTGGGCCAGTGACATGAAAACCATGTGCCTGTAGGTTTTAGTTCTGGCCAGCCTGCTCAGACTGTCTTGGGCAGCAGAGATTGATTGGGGTGGGGCCTGGGGGTGTGGTTCTGACCTTGGCAGCATCTAGTGCCTCTCAGAACCAGGTTCCTGCTCAGCAAGGACAAGGGAGTGAAGCCTCTGGTCATCCAGCCAGAGACCAAGTTGGAGGGGTGAACTGGGCTGGAGTAACTTCTCTCTTCACAGATGCACCCCTTGAAGTCTCTCAAGGGGCTTGAAAGGATTTCTGCCAAGTTCCCCCCAATTCTGTGAACTCCTTTGTCCCCTCATGCCGGTGTCCCACAAAGAAAGTGACTTCTCTCCTGAGGCCTGAGTCTCTCAGAGTCCCTTGTTGTCTAGAGTTGGCCAAAGGCAAGGCAAGGCCTTACCTTTGAGTTACTTCTTGGGCCCACCATCATGAGATCCTTTCCCACAAGCTCCTCCAAAGCCTGGGGAAATTCTGTCACATTCCTGCCTGAGGGATCAGCAGGACCTATGGGTGAGTGGCTGGCCAGTCCATCCTTGTCCCCCCGGGGCCAGAGAGCCTCAGATGATCCTGTGAACTGTGTCAATCTCCCATTCACTGCTCTGGCCCAGGCCCTGGGGTCTGTCTGCAAGGCATCTGTGCTCCCTGCTCTGACCCCACTGCCAGGCTGAACACCCCCATCCTCCCTAAGCTGGGGATTTCCGCAGGCTGAGCACCGCCTGACCCTCATTAGGGTGCCTTCATCCTGTTGCAGTTAAGCTCCCAGTGGCCCTTCCCCTGCCCCCCAACTCCAGAGGCCAGGCTTGGGGTCAGAAACTCAAGTCTTCAGGCTCTCTCTGGGAAGGGGAAAATTATTTTCTTAAAAAACCTAGGGGTAGCTTTACCTGGAGGTCTGGGTAATATACATGACAATATGCAGGGAAGGCTGGGAGGAAGTGTTAGGGCAGAAATGGATGGTCCTGAGCTGGTGGGTTCTTGATAACTTCGTGATGCTTGGGGGGAGGGGGGTGAGACCTTTGTGCTTAGTTAGTACCTGTCTGAATCTGCTGCTATCCAGACACTCAAGCCCTACCTGATCCTGTAGTCCACCTGAGCACATGGAGAGAGGGAGAGAAAGAAAAAGAGAGAGAGAAAGAGAGAGAGAGAGAGAAAGAGAAGGGCCAGGCCTGGCTGGGGGCTTCCTTGATCTGCTGCCATCTCTCAACCCCAGCTGTCTCATTATCTATTTTGATTGGCTACCTTCTCCATGGGTGAGATTTAAAGTGACTGACTGTGGGGCTGGAGAGAATGGGGTGCTGACCTGATTCTATCCCTAGCACCCCATATGGTGCCATATGGCCCTAGGGGCCACCAGGTGTGATCCAAGTGCAGAGCCAGGAGTAAGTCCTAAGGACTGCCAGGTATAGCCCCAACCCTTCCCCATAATAATCAAAAGACTGGTTAAATTGACTAGTTCACCTGGTGCTCCACCCTTCCATGCCCACCCCACTATAATGGGAAACAAGCTTCTTTGGGGGAATATTGGGAACAGCAGGGACCCCAGAGAAGCTGGCATTTGGTGGCCTGGGGTGTCTGAGCCTGGAAAACTCACAGCAGCCATGTAGAACCCTCTGGAAAGGTTTTTGAAAGCACATAAAAAATTTGAAAACAGCCAGGGCAGGGGCCAGCCTTGGTATTTAAACAATTCTTCTCAGGTGATTCTCTTGTAGAGCCAGTTTGAGAAGCCGGGCTCTGTCCAATGCCCCGTGGGGCCCTGAGAAGGCTGACACTCAGCCAGGCTCTGGCAGGAGGTCACACCACTTGCAGGACAAGGCTGGTTGGAACTTGGGGCTTTGCACTCGGTGTCAGGCCACTTCTTCCTCGTTTCTTCTGTGGCCAGGAAGCCAGCCCATGTCAGGAAAAAAATGCTGAGGAGCTGTGTCACCCTGAGCAGTTTGTTTAACCTTGCTGTGCCTGTCTCCCCAGTGATAAGACAGGACAGAGGAGATGCCACTACACACCCAGCAGCACCTGAGAGAGGGTGGTCAGTGGGCTGCTTGCTCCCTGGCACCAGGTCTGGGGCTGGCAGAAGCTTCCTTGCTCTTCTCTACCTATTAGGCAGGTGCAACCTCAGAGCTGCACTGGGCAGCTCAGGTTAATGGGCAGTGGCCGAGTTGGAGGCTCTCTGGGCCCTGGGGCAGAGTTGAAACGTGCGTGCAGGTAGAGTGCTAGAAAGAATGATTGCCCTCTTGTCCTGGTCAGTTGCCTGGGTCCTGCAGTGATAGAAATGGCCACCAGGTGTCAGCGTCAGCTCATGCTTAAAATGAGAGCTGTGAACAAGCTTGGTGGGGATGGAGGTGGTGGGGAAGGAGGTGATGGTGGAGGCCCCAGACAATTGGACAGGACTCCAGAGGCTGCTGGACTGTGGAAAGGTGCTTTGCAAAAGACTCATTTGCCTTCAGAATCCTCCTTCAAGTTTCCATGTTAATCTCCAATCATAATTCAAGAGGATGCACTCTGTCCGCGCTGACAGGTGGTTACAAATCTTTCTGCACACTTCCCAGGTGTCGGGACGCTGTGTCACCATGTCCACTCAGTATTCACAGCAGCACTCAGTGGTCAGTACCATTAGCAGCCCTGCCCTGTGTTCCTCTGGAGGAAACAGAAGCATCTAGCACTATGTGTCCTGCCAAGGTCACCTAATCAGACAAGGTTTGAGGCCTGTCCGGAGCCTGGATTCTTTCTTCTTTTTTCAGATTAACTTCCAGAGTTTCAGGATGGGAAACCTTGCAATGGGTTTCTCAGCACATTGGGAGAATAAATGGCAGGTGCTTAGCAAGCGGCTGAGAGAGAGAGAGAGAGAGAGAGAGAGAGAGAGAGAGAGAGAGAGAGAGAGAGAGAGAGAGAGAGAGAGAGAGAGACTGAGAGAGAGACAGAGAGAGACAGAGAGAGACAAAGAGAGACAGACAGAGAGAGACAGAGAGAGACAGAGAGACAGAGAGAGACAGAGAGAGAGACAGAGAGAGAGAACGCGAGTTTGGTCTGGGCTGGCAGTGGGGGAAAGGAGAAGTTGCTCTCACTTGGTGGTGATGATCGAAGGGGTCTTAGATGGGTGCTGAAGGTTGGTCCCTTGTAGGCTACAGAGCCAGAAGCAGGGAGACTTTTCACTTCCTGTCCATGTGAGCCAACTTTCCTCACTTCAAAATGATGAACCAGATTCATCTACCAAAATGAGGGTGAGTAGGTTCAGCATAACCTTCTTAACCTCTTGCAGACTCTGAGCTTTACAAAATAAAGTTGTTTTTTTTATTTTCTTTTCCTTTTTGGCTTTGGGTCACACCAGGTGGTCTCAAGGCTGACTCCTGACTCGGCACTCAGGGATCACTCCTGACAGGGCTGATGGATCAGAGAGCAGGGATTTGAATCTGGATCTGCTACTTGCAAAGCAAAGCACCCAACTCGGGCCCCTCGGGACAGATGCTTATATGGAGAAGACAAATCATCTTATTATTCCTACTTGCACATTATTTTAGGAAAGTGAGCATTTAAAATATCACTGACTTTATAAGACACAGAATGATCAATAGTAAAGATCAGAGACAATTCCTGATTTCTTTTTGCCTTTGGTCATATGTACCTGGCACTGTAGCTGCAGCTACTCCAGAAAAGGGGGAGGGCAGTCTGTGGTCTTCAGGGTGAACTTATGTTTAGTGTTCCAGAAATTTCATTTTTGTTTTTGCTTTGGGCTACACTCAGTGATGCTCAGGGGTTACTCCTGGCTCTGCACTCACTTGGGGGGGCCACATGGGACACTGGGGAATGATCCATGTGCAAGTCAAATGCCCAGCCCTCTTACTATTATTATTATTATTATTATTATTATTATTGTTATTATTATGTTCTTGAGTCACACCTGGTAGTGCTTAGGGGTTACTCCTGGCTCTACGTTCATGAATCGCTCCTGGCAGGCTCGGGGGACCATATGGGACGCTGGGATTCGAACCACCACCCTACCTCCATGCTATCTCTCTGGTCCAGTTCTTACTATTATTCTAGCCCACATCCATTCCAGAAACTTCTAGCAAGCCCTTCATACTCTTGGAAAGAGATGAAAATGTGAGTGCAGCAGGTGGTATGCAGGCAAGAAGCACAGGTGGGTTGTGTCTGGATAGAAGCAGGTTTCCAATCTCCACCAGGATGTCATTAGTTCCACGAAGCCCCTAGAGACCAGAGACTCGAGTCAGGGCCTTCATCCTCCACTGCCCCAGAAGAGTTGGGATCCTGGGTCCCTGGAAGCCCTTGTCCCCCTGGAACCCAGCACATGTGGCTATCACAAATCCGGGTTGCAGGAGAGAGAGCTCAACTTCTAGGCAGTAAAGAACCCCTGAGGAGCGCCTTTGCTGCAAGAAGCCTCAAGAGAAACCTTCTGCCCACCCCTCCCTACCCCCCAGCCATGGCACTGGCTGGAGAAGACCCAGGGCCTTGTGAAGGCATCTGTGTGGCCCCAGCCATGATGGCCCAGCCGTTGTGGGTGCCTCTGTACCTCACAGTGACTGAGTGTCTGTTCCTGCAGTCACTAGGCACTTGTTCTGTGGGGTGAGGGATGTGGGGGTGGGGGGCCCCCCTCGGGTGGCTGGGCACGTAGTACGTGAGGCTGGGCACGAACCACCTTACCTCACCCACCAGCTCTGCTCCTGCCAGGTAGTAGGTACAACTGCAGCTGCCTGCCCACTGTCTCCCCAATTTCCAGGCAGGGCCAAGCTGGTGGTGGTGGTGGTTTGGGGATGATTTTAGGATCCCTTCTGATGGGCTGGTTCACTGGGTCTCTCTGGCTGGACTCCCATCCAAGTGGGGGTGTCTCCCATTCCCCCATTCCTTCACAGAGTGGGGTACACGCTACCCTCAAGGCCTAACGGTGCAGGGACCCGGGGATCCACAGTCGGGGAGGTAGGTAGGCTGGAGAGGGCCAGGAAGCGATTTAGATGCAAATAAGATGCCAGGGCCTTAATGAGTTTGCAATTAGAAGCTGGGGGCTGCCAGAGCCCGGCAGTGCCTGCGGGTTTTTATGAATGGGCGGCGGGGTGGGGAGGGTGGCCAGCCGGTCCGCCCCCACATTTCCCTGCCCAGGAGCCTGCGACATGCCGAGCCGCACGTTGCTGCCTCTAGGCCCGGCCCGCTGCAACCTGGCTGGCGGCCAGCGGGTCAGCTGCTTGGTGAGCCGGGCCCACGACACGCCCCTGGCCCGCCCCGCCGAGCCTCTGTCCCCCAAAACCCTGTCCTGGCTTCCCAGGCTGTTTCTCTGCAGCTGGAAGGAGTGAAGGCAGCTCAGTCTGGCAACCAGGGCAATTGTGCTCCGGGGCCCACCGTGGCCCCTCACTTTCGGGGTGCATCTTTGCAAGGGGTGAAATCCTGAGAGGAGACAGAAGCAACCCCCAATCCTGCTCCTTCTCACACCAGCCCCCCAACTCACAATCCCATATGTTGAAAAGACTCCACTTGCTTCCCTTCCCGTAGGACCTGTGGCTGTTCAGGCCTATGAAACATCTGGGGATGATGTTTCAGGCCTCTCTGCTCGGTGGAGGCTCCCCAGAATCCCAGAGTCTGAACCCTATTAGCTGGGGGGCGGGGGACCCCTCCAGCCTCCTTCCCTGTGGCTTTCAGAGTCAATTAACTAATTGCCTCTAGTAAAAGAGCAGCAGGGCTCTCTGCTCCCTTCTAGTTCTCACTCCTCACTCTTGGGGGTCCCCTCCTCTAGCCTGGGTTGGGAAAAGGGCCTAGTAAGGTGACTGTCCTGCAGTGGGGTCAGGGGTGGGGAGGGACAGAATGTGGAGAGAAACCAAGGACTGGAGAGAGACGAGCACAGCCTTGCATGTGGCCGGCCAGGGTTTAATCCCTGGCCCCCAGATGGTTCCAATCGCACCACTGCTAGGACTAAGCCCAGGGTAGGGAGCTTCTGCCTCCCAGGGGGACTTGGTGAGGTCCGTGGGATGGAGTCAGGGTTGTCTATGGATTTAAGACCTGAGCTAAGGGGGTCGGAGAGATAGCACAGCGGTGTTTGCCTTGCAAGCAGCCAACCCAGGACCTAAGGAGGTTGGTTTGAATCCCAAGTCCCAGCGTACCACATGGTCCCCCGTGCCTGCCAGGGGCTATTTCTGAGCAGATAGCCAGGAGTAACCCCTGAGCACCACCGGGTGTGGCCCATAAAACAAAACAAAACAAAACAAAACAAAACAAAAAGACCTGAGCTAACGTCCCTGAAGCTGTTGAGACCACATTGTCCCTCCTCAGGAGAAACCCTGGTGGGTTCTAGAGGCTCCATTTTCCAGTTGGTACATGCTGGGAAGGCTTCACCTTCCATGGAGAAGACACTTCTAATGTTTCCCAAAGTAGGGGTAAACCTAAAGACCGCCTCTAAGGGGTCTTTGAATGATGTGTGTGGGGTGGTTGTAGCTTCCAGTGCTTGGAGGACTCTTTGTTTACTTAAAGAGGTAGGTTTCCAGGGCCGAAGAAATAGCACAGCGGTAGGGCTTGTTTTGCCTTGCATGCTGCCAACCTAGGATGGACCAGGATTCAATTCCCGGCATCCCATATGGTTCCCCAAGCCTGCCAGGAGCAGTTTCTGAGTACAGAAACAGAAGTAACCAACCTGAGTGCTGCCGGGTGTGGCCCAAAAACAAAAACAAGACAAACAAAAAGAGGTAGGTTTCCAGAGGGTAGACTGAGCAATGCTTTTCTTTCTTTCCTTTTTTTTTTTTTTGACAGGAGTGGGGGGCACACCCAGGAGCTCAAGGGCTACTCCTTGTTCTGCATTCAGGAATTACTCCCGCTGATGCTCAGGAGTGCTGAGGGTTGAACCTGGTTGGCTATGTCTCTCTGACCCCATGAATGAAACTTTTCTGAAAAAAGGAATGGCAGGCCCAATCCCTTTGGGAATTCATTCCAGACACTGAAAATAGATGGGGACCATCCAGTCAGTCCTCTGATCTTGAACCCCAGCACCTCCTGTCGTGAGCACCTCCTGTGGCAATGAGAAAGACGAGTCAGTCCAGAGATACTGATGAGCTCCACCCTGGCATTGCCCTGGCACAGCCCTGGCCCCGGCGTGTACGACGTGATAGGCAGAAAGCCTGGCAGCTAGAGGCAGGTGACAGGTTGCTGACCTGGGTCTCGCCTAGATCAGGTCTCATGTGCCAGCCACCTGGCCTCTCCTGAGACTGGACATTGTGTGTGTGTGTGTGTGTGTGTGTGTGTGTGTGTGTGTGTGTGTGTGTGTGTGACACTACCTTGGCTGACCATCCTGGGGATGGGGCAGATAGTTGCCAGCAGCAGTGGGTGCCCTGCCTCAGCTTTTTTCTCCTGACTCTTTCCCCACACTTCTCAGTGGCCAGCAGAGGGCTCCTCTGAACAGATTAGGAAGGGAGCAGGCTTCTCTGGGTTCCCCGAAGTGCGAGCACCGAGCAAAGTCCAGGTTCACTGTCCATGTGTGAGATGGAGCTGACGCAGGGCACTGTCCTTCCCGGGGCAGGCAGTCTTAACCTGTCAGCAGAGGGCTAGAGATTAAGTCACAGGTTGCGCCCTGTGTGCCTCGGAGATGAACCCTGCTGGCCTGGAGGGAGGGAATAAGGGAATAAAAGAGTAGAGCAGGAGGTTGCCCGCTGTCCACTCCTGACCCTGGGAAAAGAGTAGGGAGGGACCAGATGGCATTGCTGGTGTCCCACTAGGGGGGAAGAGGCTGCTGTGGACATCTGGGCCACATCTGGATTCCCAGCAAGGACAGGGAGCTGGTGTGTCTGGCGGAGATGGGCACCACTTTTCATTATATTCCCCGGGGAGTATTTCACCAGCAAGCAGGTGTATATAGGCCGTGAGCATGTGAATGCAGCCCTGGTGAATGGAGGCCAGTCTGGGAGAGCTCAGGTCTGGACATTCACGCAGCTGGATGGCTCTTCTGGGTCACCCCAATCTTTCTGGCCAGTACACACGTGGTGGTGGTGAGATTCTGGCATTCCCCATGGGGACAAGCTGCAAAGCTCCCTTGATCCCTTCGATGGATGGGCAGGCGAGTTAGGGAGAAGAGGGGAATGAGTCTTCATTCCCAGAATGAATGGCCAGACAGACAGAAAGACAGACATCTGGTCAGACAGAGAGACCCCTGATCTGGTCGGTCCAGGGGGGTCCAGGGTTTGTTCTAGGATCACCCCCTTACTCCAACCCACACAGACCCCCTGATCTTGCCCAGGGGGTTGCAGGGTTTGTTCTAGGATCACCCCCCTACTGACATTTGGGGATGTGCATGGGAAAAGATGGGGCAACATCTAAGTGGCTCTTTTGGGGGGTGTTTGGGTCCTGGGGAGGGGGCAATAGGGGATGCACCCCACTTCCTCCTCAGTGGGCTCTGGAGCAGGACCCAGTGGGGAGGGTTGTCATAGGCCTGGCACAAGGGAGCAAAAGGGGGTGCAGGGGAGGAGGAGGAGGAGCAGGAGGGACAGGGGCACTATGCCCTCCTGGACTGTACCCCCTTCCCCAGATTCTCCCCCCAGCCCCCCCACCCCTCCCCTCCCCCAGCCCTCCCCCTCCGGCCCGCAGCGGCCCCTCCCCCAGGCCTGGGCGCCGCCTCCCCCTCCCACCCCGCCGCAGCTGCTGCCGACGGACCGTTCTGCACGTAGCGAATGGAGACAACGGAGGCCGCCAGTGCGCGCGCGCGGGAGCCGGGCCGCAGGGGCGGGGGAGCGGCTGCCAGTGCGCGTGCGCGTGCGCCTCTGCGGGTGGGGGCTGAGCTGCGCGCCAGGGCCCGGGCCAGGGGAGGGAGGGATGCTCCAACAGGGGGTCCCTCCCTCCTCCTGGTCCTCCCCTGTCCCCCCTCTTAGCCAGCTCCACCACCTCCTCCTTGTCCTTGGTCACATCATAAGTAGGCATTGCTTGGTGCCTGGAGGGGCTGGAATGAATGGATTCACCACCACCACCAACAACAACACCCACTCTTTGAGTCTCTGGACTACTGGACTTGGGGTTCCTATCACCTCAGTGTTTCTTCCCCCAAGTGCAAGATTGCAGAAGTACCATGTCTGCCCCAGGTGGGGTTCTGGAGAGCCTCTCTCCGTCCTGTCCCTTCAGTTTTCTGCCTAGGGCAGGCCTACCCCAGGGCAGATCCTGCATAAAGGGCTACTGCTATCTATGCTGGGGTTTTGATATCATTTTTTTCCAAGAGGGGACCTCCAATTCCCTTCTTTCCCTAGGTCACCAGCATAGCTCCCGTTCTCTGGAGTGTCGCCCCTTGCAGCACTGGGCTCTGCCCCTACCACTGGCAGGGTCTGTGTCTAGTACAGGAAAGCAGGAAGGCCATGTCAGGCTGTGGTCAACAGAACTCATCTTTGTTTTATTTTATGTATTTATTCATTCATTCATTCATTGTATTTGGGCCACACTGGCAGCACTCAGAGATTACTCCTGCCTCTGTGCTCAGAAATCGCTCCTGGCAGGCTCGGGGACCATATAGGAAGGAGGCCAGGGATAGAACCTAGGTCCATCCTGGGTTGGCCGCGTGCAAGACAAATGCCTTACCGCTGTGCTATCACTCTGGCGGCAGATCTCATCTTTGAAACTCTCTCTCCAAGGCCCAAAGCACCTCCCCTGAGCCCCTGATCTTCAGGGCAGGTTGGTGAGTGAACCAGAGGGCTGCCTTTTTAGAGGGATCAGTCTGGCTCATCACTCATCATCGCCTCCCCTGCCGTATCCTCTACTGCTGCTCCAGCCCTGCCATTAGCCCTCTCCAAGCCCAGCAACTTTGGGAAAGCAAGTGGCAGAGCCTGCAAAGGGTTCTGAATGGGGCAGGGAGAGAGGGCCTTTGGGACCTATGGTCATGGCCGTGGAAGTGAATTGAAGAGGCCTAGTCAGTAGCATGTGGAGGTGAAGGCCACTGAGGGTTCTTTGTCTTCTTTTCTCTTGAACTTGCCCAAGATCTATGGCTCTGATCTTGGTTTCCTAGCAGAAGTGATGGCGTTCTGGTGAGGCTGCTGAGGATTCCCACGAGTTCCGCAGAGAACGTGCCTAGCGGGTGGATGGCAGATGCTCCGGTAGACGAAAGCTTTTTAAATTATTGTGATTGGACTGGCTAAAAGGACTGGGGCATTTTTTCTCTGTTATGTGGCCACCGAGAAAGTAAATTCACATCCTAACCTTGGCAGCTCCTTAGAACCTGAACGTGGATGTTAAACTAACTCAAGAGACTAAGAATAGGTCATATTTCTGTCATCATTCAAGAATGAACCAGTTCACACTAGTTTTCCAGACAATAGCATCTGAGACATTAAAGAAAGATCTTTTCGATGGAAATCACTAATGGCTATTACACACTTTCCTGCCTTCTTAATCAGAGGCTGCAGAATATGTGAGTCTTTATGACTCAGATCTGTGGTTAGTGGCCATCGCTATCCCGTTGTAATACAACGAGCATACAAGCCTCGTTTGGCGCCACACACAGAAAGCTCACTCCACCTTGGCCCCATCTTTCTAGTTCCTGTGTCTGCCTTTTTATAGTTCTTGCTCTCTTCTTCTCTCCTCCTCTAACAAACTGTCCTGTTATCATCACCTTACTGCCTCAGATTGACACCCCCCCACCCCATCTCCCTCCTACTCCACTGGTTCTTGTCTGCTGAGGGTTGGGACATCAGAAAAATCACATCTGTTCAGAGATGTGAAACATGGAGCTTTTGAACTGGACAAATTATATTAAAACTCATCTGGAAAAATAGACGCACCAAAAGAGCTCGGAAAATTCTGGAAAAGAGGCAGCAATGAGTGCTACTAAAATGTTGTCTAAAGCTCCAGTAATAAAACAGTCGGGTACTGGCACGAGAACAGAGGGACAGATCAAAGAAACAGAATAGAATCCAGACATACACTTGTGAACAAATGGAAATTGAGTAGATGATAAAGTGTATTTAGATCAGAGGAGGAAAGATGGATTATTCAATCAAATTGGACAACTAACTAGCTGTTTAGGAAAAAATAATAAAGGCAGTTCTCTAGACCATATTTCAAAGTGAGTCCCAGATGGACCAAAATATTGAAATGTATAAATAAAAACCAAAATAACTAGAAGAAAACAACAATAAAACATTTTAGCATATTTGGATTGGGAAAGTATGACACAAAATATTGGAGCCACAAAAGGAGAGATTGAAAATAATGGGCTTCTTCCTATACATGGATGGACATAGAAAATATTATTGCTGAGTGAAATAAGTCAGAAGGAGAGAGAAAGACACAGAATAATCTCACTCATTTATGGGGTTTATAAAAAATAAAAGATATTATTGTAATAATACCAAGAGACAATAGAGATGAGGGCTGGACGGTCCAGCCCACGGTATGAAGCTTACCACAAAGTGGTGAGTTTAGTTAGAGAAATAACTACACTGAGAACTACCATGACAATGATTGTAAGTGAGAGAAATAGAATGCCTATCTAGAATACAGGCAAGGGGTAGGGGAAGAGGGAGGTGGAGGGCATTGGTGGTGGGAACATTGCTCTGGTGAAGGAGATGTCCTTTTTTTATAACTGAAACCCAACTACAAACACGTTTTTAATCATGGTGCTTAAATAAAGGTATCAATAAAAATAAGAAAAATAAAGAATGGACTTCATAAAAAAACAATATCCTAAAGTTTTAAGGCAAACAAAAAAGCAGGAAGAAATGTCAATATATATGACATATGAATTCTTTTTTTTTTTTTGTTTGTTTTTTGTTTTGTTTTTGGGCCACACCCGGTAGTGCTCAGGGATTACTCCTGGCTATCTGCTCAGAAATAGCACCTGGCAGGCACGGGGGACCATATGGGACACCGGGATTCGAACCAACCACCTTTGGTCCTGGATCGGCTGCTTGCAAGGCAAACATCACTGTGCTATCTCTCCGGGCCCGACATATGAATTCTTACAAGTCAATAAGAAAAGGTTAAAATGAGCAAAGAACATTAAAAGAAAAAGGAAAACTAATGAATGGTCAAAATACAAGAGATCTACATTTAAAAAATATAAAGGAGTAAAGCGCTTGTCTTGTACTCGGCTGACCTGGGTTTGATTCCGAGCATCATGTGATTCCCCCCAAGTACAAACAGGAGGGATCTCTGAGCATAGATCCAGCAATAAGTATTTCTGGGTTTGGCCCCCAAACCAAACCACCACTACAACAGACAACAACAACAAAAACTCCCAACCAGCCAAACAAAGAGACAGTAAGCTTATCTTTCTGTCTGATAGACAATAGCAAACATGGGCAGTCCTTCCTTTGAGGATGGGTCCTGTGCTTTGGAGAGAAGTTGGCAATAAATATAAATGAACAGAACTAATCCTCAAGCTTGGCTTGAGGCACATGTAATATGTGTGCATTGCATCTTAAAGAGTCTATGTGTAAGTGTGCTGGTTGCAAATTTATTTTTAAACGGGAAATAGGATGCAACAACCAAGTCCATTATGAAAGCACCGATTGTTGCCTTTTCGGGGGTAGGGGTACATATGCTGTGAGATTCACTGAGAACAAAGCAAATGGACAGGACAGTGCTTGGATGGTGTCATATAGTTGAAGGTCTGGCCTTGGCTGCAACCACATCCTTCAGAACCTTAGACTCTAGTACTTTGCAGAAACAGGCCAGATACCTGAATCTGGGTCCCACACCTGTGAGTCTTTGTTTTGGTTTTTAGTGTTTTGTTTTTAGGGTCACACCTGGTGGTGCTCAGAGGTTATTCCTGGTTCATTGCACAAAGGTAATGTACCAGGCAAGTGCCTTACCCCGCATTATCTCTCCAGCCCTGAGCCTCCTTTGTTTTTTACCATTTTCTCTAAAAGGTTATGGTGATCCATTCAATTGTGAAAGGACTGATGAGGAGCCTGCCAATAATGTGTAGAAAGAATAGAGGTTCACGTTTACTTTGAATATTTCAGAGACTCCACAATGAATGGGATTGGGCTGGAATAAATGCATCTCACTTTTTACTTTGTCTAACTTGGAACTCTTCACAATTATTATTATATTTTTTTTACTCCTTAGAACTACTACTTGGTTCTTTTAGAATTTTAATTATTTTTCGAAATTTAATTTTATTAAATTCCTTTTGTTATTATTACACAGACTGGGAGTTGTGCTCACTTGCTTCCCTTAGATGTTGTTATTGCAGTAACTGGGATTCTGTTTGCTTGCTTGTAGGAGGTCATGCGCATTTTTAGTTTGTGTTTAGATCACATGGTTGAGGGATAGTTCAGCTCAGGGTTTGGGGCAACTCCTAAAAGTGCTCCAGGGGACCACATGGTGACAGAGATCAAATACAGTACTCCCAAACGCAAAGCTTGTACTTCAGTCCCTTTTTGCTTTCTCTCTCTGGCCTGCACATTAGCTTTCCAGTTGTGCTTGCATACACTGATAATAACTCTTTCTTGGTTGTGGAGCTTGCTGCAGGGGTTCATACTGTTTTTTTATTTAAACTTATTTTTTATTTTATTTTATTTTTAGTTTTAAAGCCACAGCTGTTAGTACTCAGAGCTTATTCCTGGTTCTGCAGTCACATTAATACTAGTGGGCCCAGGGAATCCTATAGAGTCCCAGGGATTGAAACTGGATTGGCCATGTTCAAGATAACCCCCCTACCTGCTATATGTACTAACTATATCTTGGAACCCTGGCTAGATTCTTTAGTTGCACACAATAGTTGTGGTGCACGGGACTTCACACACTTTGTTGTGACGTGAGAATCACATGTGGCTAGTACAGTCAAGATTGGCCTTGATTGGGGGTAAGGAAGAGAGATGTGGGATACATGCTGGGAACAGGGATGGAGGGAGGACAACATTGGTGGGTGGGAATGCCCCTCATTCATTGTCACTGTGTGCCTCAAATATTACTGTGAAAGAATTGTAATTAATTTTAACCACAATAAAACTAAATAAATAAATAAAAAGATTGGCCTTGATATGTGGGGAAGTTCCATGATTGAACTCGGTCATGCCTGGAAGGCATTTTGTAAACCAGCGAGCTATCCTGGGACCCCTGACTCACCCAGACTTCTTTTTGGTTGGCTTGTTTTGGGGCCACACCTGTTGATGTGGCAAGCCTCCTTCCAGCCCCATGCTGGCAGCAATGCTTTGGGGACAAAGTGATGCCTAGGATTGAACCTGAGCCTCTTGAATGCAAAAATGTGCTTACGGACAGAGTGATAGTACAAGTAGGGTGCTTGCTTTGCTTGTGGCCAACCTGGGTTTGATCCCGAGCATCCCATAAGCCCCACCCCCATGAGCACTGCCAGGAGTCTTTTCTGAGGGTAGAGCCAAGAGTAACCCCGGAACATTGCTGGGTGTGACCTCCCTCAAAAACCAACCAACCAACCAACCAAATCTTCTATGTACTGTTTGTTGAGCTATCTTTCTGGTCTCCTGCCCTCCTACCCTGTTTTAACTATGAGAGTGTGTTAGTTTTTTCCAGTAAAAAATGAACAAACGGGCCGGGCGGTGGCGCTAGAGGTAAGGTGCCTGCCTTACCTGCGCTAGCCTAGACGAACCAAGGTTCGATCCCCCGGCGTCCCATATGGTCCCCCAAGCCAGGAGCGACTTCTGAGCGCATAGCCAGGAGTAACCTCTGAGCGACACTGGGTGTGGCCCAAAAACCAAAAAAAAAAAAAAAAAAAAGAACAAACAAACAAGTCTTTTGGGGTCAGAGACAATTCCCAGCACCACATCTGTTTGGCTGAGCACAAAGGCGGGAGTAATCTCTAAGCACAGCCAAGTGTGGCCCCAAAAGAAATAAATAAAACAATTAAACCAGTAAAATGAAAACCCAAACCAAGCTTTTTGAATGGAGAAACAAAATGGAATACATGCACATATATAGCATACATATATACGCACATAGTAGCAGAATATTAACTGGTCATCAAAAGGAAAGAGATCCTGACAAATGCTACCACAAGCACAGATGTTGAGAAAATTACGCGAAGTAAAGTTACTAGATCCAAAAGGAAGTCACAGCCTAGCTCCTTTTTCATGAGGTCCCACATTCATAGAAATAAGCAGAAGGGTGGTTGCCAGCACCTGCAGTGAAGCAGAATTGAGCAGTTCATGGTGAATAGGGCCAGTTGCAGTTGAGGAAGAAGGAAAGGCTTCCTTCCGGAAGCAGTTGGTAGTGAGGACTGTAGAACACAGATTAACTACTGCCAGTGAAGTGTGCGTCTGAAGATCGGTAAAAAGGTGGGTTTTTTCCTCTGGGTATTTTATCACTTTCAGAGAAATGTCAGATGAAACTACCTACTGGCTAAAGTGTGTGTGTGTGTGTGAGGTGGTATGGATTGCATAAACCCAGCACTGGGCCTTGCTCTTCCTGCAGCAAGCTTTGGTGTCTGAGGAAGATCACGTCTTGGCCCACACATGGCCCAGAAGAACACAGAGAGGAGGGTTTTCTGGTGCAAGGCAGTGGTTGAATTCCTAGGTGCCCTGTCCTTGCTCCTCTCCTGAGCTCCTCCTTCACTGTGCTGGGGGTGGGCTGGCTGTCCAGGTGAGTTTGGAATTTATAGGGGATGGGTTGAGCCAGGTGAGTTGGGAGATTTGGGATAATTTGGAGAGAAGTATAAGGGCAGAAACTCTAGGTAGGCCAGAACCCCCTACCTCTGCTTGCTTAGGGACAAGACTTCACTACCAGGTTCATGGAACATTCCAAGGGGCTCACTTTATCCTTTGTGTGTGACTTCTGTGTGCCCTAGACCCTTCTTGTTCAACATGGGCAGTCTGAGAGAGGGAATGTACAAAGTTAAGAGAAGAGGAAGAGGCTCTGGGGATTCATCCCAAGGTTTTGTGGGTTCCAGAAATACTGCTGACTTCCTCCTAAACTTGACATAGCATTTGTAAGTCTATCCTCAGGGAGCCCCAGTCAGAAGGGACATAGGCCTGTCCTCAGGGAGCCCCAGTCTGAGGGGAGAGCCCAGACTGACTGTCTACCTTAGGGAAATGACAGAATGATGAGTGACTTGGACTCTGCATCCAAGGCCAAGGTGTCGCAGTTTGGGGCGCCTGTGTCTGAGGGAGCTCAGGTTGGAGTATGGGTGCAATGGTCTACTAACACTTTTCTTGTCTTACCTCAGATACTCTCTGATGGGGAGATGGGGCAGCTGCAGGGGTGGGAGAGCACTTTCTATCTCAAGGTGTTTTATTCACAGGCACTGGGTTAAAGCATAGATGTTGGGGGAACCCAGTGAACTTGTAGAGGATCATTTTTTCCCTCAGGAGCTCCCCAGGGATAGAGGGAATCCTGGGTGGAGTCTTAAGCAGGGGCATCCCTGGTGAAAGGCTTTTGGGAGCGCCAAGTGACTGAGGGAAACCTAAGCACCACCACATCTGGTCTGGGGGTGGCTGGCTCTCTGCCTCACAGCTGGATCGCATCTGCCTTCCAGACCTGCCCCTCCTGCTGTGATTCACTCCTGCCTCGCGTGTCTGATTGCGTGGGGACCGGGCGCCCGCGCACATACTGCCCTCAGGCCCCTCTTGCAGCGCTCATGTCTCTCTCAGATGCCCGCTGCTGTCGGGAGTCCAGTCTACCTTGAGTCACCGTGACTCAGTTTCTCCTCAGAACCCTCCCACTCAGGCTTCTCAAGCATTTGCATCATGGGAAGACTTGGGATCCACAAAGAGGAGGTGATGGAGCACATCACAGGCTTCTACGGCCTTCCCCTGGATCTTTCTGAGAGAAGGGAACTTCCAGGAAAGCACAGAAGAGAAAACAATGGCCAGGAAGGGAGCAAAGAGCCTGTGGCATTACCCATCCCATGGGAACACCCAAAGGCAGGACTGGGGCTCTCTGCGGACAGGGCTGTCCTCTCACACTGGGGTTCCCTGAGGACAGAGTTGTGTCCCTCAGGCTGGGGCTCCCTGAGGATAGGTTGTGTCCTTTAGACTGGGGCTCCCTGAGGACAGGGTGCCAGTCATCCTTGACTTGGCCAGGCCTTTCCCCTCAGGTCCTGGAGCTATAGCTCCTTCTGTGTCCTGCTAGGTCTCCTCCACATTCCTTGAGGTTTTTTAGTGTCTCCTGCGGTTCCTGCTGTGGTCGCCCTGCTCTCTGCTGGAAAGGCAGTAGATTCCCAGCATCTCGGAAGAGGGGGCCAGTGACTCAGCCCCAGCCTCCCCCCTGCTGGGGCGTCTCAGGCCTCACAGGGGAAGCCCCTCCACTTCCTTCCCTTGACAGCCCTGCCTGGCTCTGCTTCCTTCAGGGCAGCAACCAGCCTCTGTGCCCAGAGGCATTTTGAGGAGCTCAGCCCCCACTGGACAAATGACAAACAGAGGATTGGACTGATAGTACAGCAGGCAGGGTGCTTGCCTGCCATATGGCCTGCATGATACCCAGCGTTCCATATTGTCTCTTGAGCCCATCAGGAATGATCTCTGAGCACAGAGCCAGGAGTAAGCCCTGAGCACCACTAGGTGTGGTTTCAAAACAACAAAAACAAACAAAACTCCCCAAACCAAATGACAAACAGGGACCCAGAGCTTTGAAGGAGTTTCCCAGCCACTGTAGTCCCTGAGGAGATGGCCCACATCCTCCCACCTTGGATAGCTGCTGCTCTTAGAAAGTTTCACTGGGGTGCCTTCCAGAGGGGCCCCCAGGTTGAGCTGTGGGTGCCTTTGTAGAAGGACACCTTTCCTGTCTTTGCTCAGAACCTGTCATGGGCTGGGTCCTGCACAGTCACCAGAGTCTTCACAGTATTCCTGGGGACCCTTGTCTTCCTGGGGACCCCTGTCTTCCTGGAGGTTCACAGTGATTGATATGCTTGGGCTGATGACATGGTTGGCTATGCTGGTGACTCTTGGCAGACAAAGTACCTGGGACTGAGGCCTGTCAGAAAATTTTAGTGAGGATCCTTTACGTCTCAACTGTGAGTCGCATCTTACTGCTCTTCTTCACCAGGTATATCAAGGTGCCCCCTTTTGCAAGGAGTAACAACTGGCCCAGAGAGGGGCTTTGTTTGACCGAGATCACCCAGTTCTTGAGCCCTGAGTCCTTGTGTCAGACCCTGCGGCTCTGTGCTCGCCCCCTGCTTCTTTATCTGCTGGGCGGTGGTGTAGGACCCATGCGATGTGGACAAGACCCACAGCATGTCCAGACCTCTGCTCCCCCACCAGGAAATGGGCACAATGTTGAGCTGAAATTGGTATCTGAGCCCATGACCCAGTAGCTAAGCATCTTCAAAGGTGTTGGCCCCTTTCCCCTCCACAACTACCTTAAAATAGTGAAACTATGTTGGAAAAGAGCCAACTCTGGTCTCTCTGGGAATAGGGTGCTCAGGCCCCATTCAAGAGTTTGGGAAGGCGAAGGTGGGATGTCTTCCTCCACATCAGTTCCATCCAGTGCGGCCTCCAGTCTCCTCCCCACTGCTAAGTGTGGGCATGTGGGCTCCAGGCACGTCCCGGTGATAAGAGTCACCAAGACTGTGCAGAACGTGGACTACGTGAGGGGCCAGCGGAGGCGGCTGCTTCGGCCAGCAGCTGCCTGCCCAGCTCAAGGGGCCAAGGCCGGGAGGCCAGGCTGTGGGGTCCATTGTCTGCCTGCTGCCCCCACCCCCTGGCAAGCACAGAGTCAGCCGTAGCCGCCTGGCCGCCGGCACTTGGCAGAAGCTTGGTCCTGCTCCCCCACGCAAGCACACCCGGACCCGCACGTCCTCGCCTGGGCCTGCGGCCACCCAGGCATAGGGCTCTACATAGACCACGATCACAAAGGACTCTAGGGGGCACTCTTTGGGCACTGGCAGGCCGTGGTAGGCGAGGCTGGAGGTGACTTCTCAGGGCTGGAACTCTGGAGGATGGGTGGGTGGGTGGGTTGTGATATAGGATACAGACCAAGAAAGGGGCTAAGGGACCTGTAATGGGGCAGGGAAGTGGGGTTCTGTGGCCCCACGCAGGGTGGTGTGGGAAAGTCACTGGAACGTCCCTGTTAGATTTCTGGGAGCTGAAATGGGTTGATGTGTCCCCTGTCTTGGGGACTCAGATTCCTTAGCTGACTGCCATGTGAGGGGCCAGAGAAGGCACCCCTTTCCAGGTTCTCTGGGCTGATATTTGGGGTACTTTCACTCTTCCTGACCTCACTAGGCCTCCACAGAAGCCAGTGCCCATGACGGCCTGTCCTGCTTAGGGTCTCACGCTCTTCTCCATCAAAATGCTGTGCGGAAGGGCTTGGCTTCCTGGGGCCAGTGCTCTTGCTGAGGGGACTTCTCACTTTATCCCCAGTCCCCAGCTCCAGATTTCAGGACCAGAGCGGTGGCCTCTGATCAACAGGTTAAAAATAGTCCCCGTGGCTCTTCTCCCTCCTCTGGAATGCTGTTGGTCTTGGCATCTAGGGCCCTTCCAGCCCTGCCAACTCCCACAGCATGTGACATTGTCAGGGGACTCTAGGTGTGAGGAAGTCAGCCCAGGGGCTCATGCTGCCTGAATGCAGGTGAGGGCACAGAGCTGGACTGAAACAGCTGCCAGGGCCACGGGACTGCCACAGGGCACAGGCGCATAATAGGCCCGGTTCAGAGCTCAGGCTGGAAGCGAAACAGTTTGGCCTGCAGGCTGGTCTGTCAGGTCCTGGACCAGGGCCGGGCCCGGGATGTGCTGCCTGGGCAGGCGCCCCCAGAATCGGATGAATCCATCCCAGGATATAGAATCAGGGAAAGTCAAGACTTGACAAGAATTCTGAGATACTCTGGCTGATCTTCTCCCAGGCAGGAGAAGCGAAGGGTGGGGACTGAATTCATTGGAGTAGCACTTCCTTTGCAAGCATGAGGCCCTGGGTTTGGTTCCTGCCACCCAGGGCAGGGGTAAGGAGAAAGAATCTGGTACAAAATCTCTCTCTCTCTCTTTCTCTCTTTCTTTCTTTCTCTCTCTCTCTCTTTCTCTCTCTCTCTCTTTCTCTCTCTCTCTCTTTCTCTCTCTCTCTCTCTCACACACACACACGTAGCCTGGGGCTGGAGAGAACAGAGGTTAAGATGCTTGCCTTGCATTGCATCAACCATAGTTGGATAAACGACACCCAATAGGGTTATCCAAGAACCACCAGGGGTCTCTGAGCTCAGAGACTGGATTAAGCCCTGAGCATCCTTAGTTGTGGCCCAGTCTCCAAAATAGCAGCCTGCTAAAGAATCTTGAGGGCTCTAGTCTTGGGGTTCGGGGCTCAGGAAGCAACTATATCTTAGGCTATACAGTAACCTTCACCTAAAATCACTATTTCTCTCTTGCTCCACCAAAGATGTGGAATGGGCCTAAGTCCCCCTTACAAATTCCTTTTGGGGCCAGAGAGATAGCTTAAAGGGGCTGAGTGTATGCTGGGGTTCCGAGTCCCCATCCTGATATGGCAGAGTCACTTGAGCACTGAGCTGCGAGTGGCCACTGAACATGAAACCAGAAATAAAAGAAAGAGCCGGAGGTGTGTGACTTGCATGTCGCTGATCCAGATGGATCTTTGGCATCCCAGAGCACCTCCGGGAATAATTCCTGAGTGTGGATGGAGGAGTAACTCCTGAGCACCATCGGTTGTGACCCCAAAACTAAAAATAAACACAAAATTAAAAGAACCCTCCCACCTTGAAGCATGGTCTGGAGTCTTGGGGTGATCATCTCTGCTTATTATCTCATTGAACCGGTGCAGATAGCATGGAACCATCTCTGAACTTTCCCTGTTCCAAGCACAGAAAACTGATTTCCTTTCCTTTCCACCTCAGGCCTGTGCTTGCCCTCCTGGTGTCTCTGCCACCCAGTATGGTTGCTCCCCAGCTTTTTGTTTCCAAGCCTGGACTTGCTGAGGGCCAGGCCAGGCCAGACTGCAGGAGGATAGCAGGCTAACCCTGGGATACTCCCTCCCCCCACCAGGTTTCCCCGTTACTCTCCACCCATCTGCTAGAACCTGAGGGTGGAAGAGGTGGGACTCTCCATGTGACTTAATCTTTAGGGACCCTAATGACTGGGGCTTTTATCTTGAGGGCTTGGAGCCCAGGTCTCTGCTTCTTACCTTGTACTACAGGCTAGCTGGGAAGGATACATGTCCCTCATACCCCCCCGGCAGGATTTTGATGCAGCAGGAGCAGCTTCAGTCCTGAAGGTGCACAGTGATGGACACTATGAGAGGCTATCTCCAGGAGTGCCTCACCAGAGCTGGGTGGGCCCCACTTTGACCTCACTCACAGACACAAAGAAGAGCGCTAGCCTGGAGTGGCTGGGTACAATGCCTTCCTGATGCTGTTGTGTTCTAAAAGTCACTTCATAGTTTAAAAAATAAGTGTTAGGGCCAGAGCAATAGCACAGCGAGTAGGGCCCTTGCCTTGCAAAATGGCCGACCCAGGTTCAATCCCCGGCATCGTTTGTGGTCCCCCAATCCTGCCAGGAGTGATTTGTAAGTGTAGAGGCCAAGAGTAACCCCTGAGCATAGTTGGGTGTGGTCCAAAAAAATCAAAACCAATCAAAAGAGTTAGGGGGAAAAAGTCACTTCATAAAGAGGCTTTTAAGCTTGTCCATCACTTGCAAAGCACAGAGGGGAAAACTGAGGGTTGTGCAAGAGCAGTGGGTCAGCTACACCATCAAGTTCTCCCACACTCCAGTCTGTCTGCTTATTACTGGAAACGTTATCCCCAGGATTTTCTTTCTCCTGAGTTAATTTTTCTGGTATCATGCCTAGAGGGGCTTAGAGGACTAGATGTGGTCCTGAGGATCAAACCTGGGTCATCCACATGCGAAGCAAGTACCCTATTTACTGTACTATTGCTTTGGCCCTTTCCTTCCTTCTGGATAGCTCTCTTCAAATCACACTCTTCAAATTCACCTCACATTTCCCTTCCATCCATCCATCCATCCATCCATCCATCCATCCATCCATCCATCCATCCATCCATCCTATCATCCTACCATCCATCCATCCATCCATCCATCCATCCATCCATCCATCCATCCATCCATCCATCCATCCATCCAGGAGAACTCTTAGGAAAAGTGCTTCTCAGGGAGATTTCACATCCTCACAACTCCTTTACATCCTTACAATAGTAACTTTCTCTTCCAGGAGCCCCAGATACAGAATCTTCTGGTCATTCTACAGAGGAGACGCATGTATCAGTTAAGTTTGACTGATACAAGCCAGGCAATGCAGTGTGTCTTGGCTCATGCTCTTGAAAATAGAGGTACCTGAGGTTCAGGCTGGTTTGACAGCGGCATGTTATCAGGGATCCAGACTTCTTTTCTTATTGTTTTACGGGGTATAAATTTCACATTTAAGGTAATCTTTTTTTCCAGACAACTGCTAGAGCTTCAGAAACAAGAAGGAAAAAGAAAGGGCTGGGACCATGAGATGGTTCAAAGGACTAGAGGCCTGAATTTGATTCTTTGAGGTGGTTCACGAGCCTTTCAGAGTGACCTGCAGGGCCCAGAGAGATAGCACAGCGGCGTTTGCCTTGCAAGCAGCCGGTCCAGGACCAAAGGTGGTTGGTTCGAATCCCGGTGTCCCATATGGTCCCCCGTGCCTGCCAGGAGCTATTTCTGAGCAGACAGCCAGGAGTAACCCCTGAGCATCGTCGGGTGTGGCCCAAAAAAACAAAAACAAAAACAGAGTGACCTGCAAACATTGTGTTGTGAGTAGTTCCTGAGCATCTCCTCTGAGTGTGAGTCTAAAATAAACAAACAACAACAACTACAAAGCCAAAACTAAAACAACACACATACACTCACAAAGATAAAGAAGTAGAGAAGGGCTGAAGAAGGGAGCCCCCTTTCCCTTTAAAGAAGCTTTCTGAAAACCACACTCTTGTTTTTGTTTTTTAGTTTTTTTTTTGTTTTGTTTTGTTTTGTTTGGTTTGGTTTGGTTTTTGGGCCACACCCAGCATTGCTCAGGGGTTACTCCTGGCTGTCTGCTCAGAAATAGCTCCTGGCAGGCACAGGGGACCATATGGGACACCAGGATTTGAACCAACCACCTTAGGTCCTGGATAGGCTGCTTGCAAGGCAAACGCCGCTGTGCTAATCTCTCCGGGCCCCAGAACTGTATTTTTTATTCATTTATTTATTTTTGGTTTTTGGGTCACATCCGGCAGCACTCAGGGGTTACTCCTGGCTGTCTGCTCAGAAATAGCTCCTGGCAGGCACGGGGGACCATATGGGACACCAGGATTCTAACCAACCACCTTTGGTCCTGGATCGGCTGCTTGCAAGGCAAGCAACGCTGTGCTATCTCTTCGGGCCCCTGTTTTTTAGGTATTTGGGTCACAACTAGCAGCACTCCTGGCTCTATGCTCAGAAATCGCTCCTGGCAGGCTCGAGGAACCATATGAGATGCCGGGATTCGAACCACCGTCCTTCTGCATGCAAGGCAAACGCCCCACCTCCATGCTATCTCTTTGGCCCCATCTGAAAACCACACTCTTATGTCCCTTTGTGCATAATGCCATTACCTCGCTCCAAGAGAAACTGTGCCACTTTGTCTTTCTAGAGGCCAATCTGGATAAAAACTGAGGAGGAAGGGGAGCAGGGCTGTTGGAACATGGTGCCTGCCACAGCTCCTGGCTGTCTGTAGTTGATAGGGGATAGGGACTTGGAATGGGTGGGCTACCCAACTCCCTCCCGCCAGCAAGCTTGGTTCTCTTCCTGCCCTCAAGCTTCTGTTCTTCTTGAGACCCCTTACAACCTGTACCTGCAAGTCCACTTTCTGCCATAGCTGTTGCTCACCCATTGCAGAGCCAAGTGGTCCCCTCATATCTTCGGACCATAGCACAAAATATAGCCGTTTTGCTCCCATTTCACAGTCAAGGGAATTGAGGTACAGAGAAGTTGATATTAAGTGCTTTCCTCTCTTCTCCACAAGAGCTTTCCCTGGAGAGAGGGATGACCTGAGATCTCTCAGACTCCCACAGAAGGTCTTTTTCCCAGACTGGCCAATCCCAAGCTCCAGGACTGGCCAGTCTGGGAGAAAAGAAGAGGCCCCGACCTCAGCGCCAAGGTGTCTCCTTGGCACTTCTTCAGTGGCATGGTCAGTGGATGTGTCTGAACAGGGTCTACTGGCGGCATGGGGATTTTTTTCTGGTGCCAGGTGCTGACCACAACGCCACACCCTCAGAAGCCTCGTTCCCCTGCTTGAGTGTCCGAAACACCAGAGAGGAAGGGCAAGGAGAGGGCAGCCTGTAGCACTTCCCTTTTGTCTTTCCTGCCAACCGGGGCACAGAGGAGTTGTAGAGGATTGAGGCCCCTTGTTCAGTGACCCCTCTGCTGGAACAGAGGACACCTGTTCTGGCTGTCTCAGGTGAACTATCCTTGTGTCTCTGTCGGCCCGTGCTTGCTTGCTGACCCCAGTAGGTGAGGTCACTGCTCTGGCCTTAGGGTAAGGGGAAGTGCTCTGAGCGTCATCTTGGTCACAGCCACTACATGGCGTTAGTAATATTGCGGTAATATCTGCCCCAGATCTCTGGCCAAGACGAAGGCTCAGGAGCTGTGACTCATGTCTGATAGTCAACAGAAGGGCAGTCCCTGCTCAGCACCAATGCTGGGGAAGATATTGGGGATGGCCTGAGACCCAGACATGACCCTGGTCTTAGGGGAGTTTCTGCCGGAAATAGGTACTGAGCCAAAAGCACAGACGTGAGAATGGAAGCCCCCCCACTCTGCTCTCTGTCCACCTCCACCAGGAAATCTTCCTTGATGAACTACTTTGGGATTATTCTGAGGTTGACTTTGGGGTTTCCAGCTCTGTAAGATGGGATCTCTCTCTCTCTTCTCTCCTCTCTCTCTCTCTCTCTCTCTCTCTCTCTCTCTCTCTCTCTCTCTCTCTCTCTCTCACTCACTCTCTCACTCTTTCTCTCTCTGTTATATTTCTGTTCTTGCATGTCTAAGTAATAAGTACTCACAGACCCTGTGCTAGGAAAGGGCAAGGGCACAAGCAGAGAGTTTGTTATCATTCATTCATTCATGTGGAGGAGAGACTGGTGAGCCTCAGGGACTCAGTCCTGGACTGGAGAAAGTGAGGCTGAAAGCAAAGAGTGACACTCATTTCCTGCCTCTTGTGGACAAGGATTCAATTCCTTGGCATGGGAGGGGGCCAGGAGCTTGGAGAATTGTAAACTGGGCCATGCATGGTCCAAGATCATGGATGCTCAAAGGCCTTCCACGAGTTGGGCCACTCAGGATAAGCTCAGAACCCCTTGCACTGCAGAAAGTTCGCAGTGAGATCTGGCCCTGATTAGTGACACAGTTCCCACCAATGGCAGCTGTTCCAAGCATGATGTGATGTATGCTGACCTATCTCCATTCCTTACTGAGGACAGTGCCTGCTGTCCCGTAGCTCAGGGAGTCTGGGACTCTTCTCCCATCATATCTAGGAATGCTAAGGGAGCGGAAAAAGGGCTCCCTTTGGATTGTAGGCTGAGGGACCAGTGTGGTTCCTCCCACACACACCTCCAGCTCTGGTTTCCCTCCAGATGCTGTGGCCACTAGGCACTGTCAGTGTCCCTTTGAATTCCATTTACACCCCCAGATAGGGGAGAGTGTAGTTCTGACCGATGGCTCCCTCTCCCAGTTCTCCCCCTGTAAACCCCTCTCCAGGCATGGAGACTTCCTTCCTTGCCTGCCTTTGTCCCACTTAGTCTCTTTCATAAAAGGGAACCAGAGGAGAAAGACATCTCTCCTTTCCTCCCTCTACCCCAGAACCTCAGTTCCGATGGATTGGTTCTTCTGCTTTTTCTTTTGGAGGTGTCCAGCTGTCAGAGAGTGAGGGTACTCTGAGTAGGAGAAGATTCAAACCCAGGACCAGTGATCACATTAAAATATACACTCTTGCATTCTGCTTCTAGGGACTGATTGTCCAGGGCCTGAGTGATAGAACTCGGGTTAGGTGCTTGCCTTGCACGTGTCGTCTCACCTGGGTTCCGTTCCCAGCACTACAGATGGTCCCCATAAACACTGCCAGGAATAATTCCTGAGTGCAGAGTCAGGACTGATCCTTGAGCATTGCTGGTGTGGCCCGAGAAAACGAGCAAAAATATCCCCAAACCAGGGACTGACTGTCCAGGCAGAGAAAGATCTTTGAATGCTTCATTTTATTTGTTTATTTTTTGGGCCATCTAAGATGTTCAGGGTTTACTCCTGCTCTGCACTCAGGAATTATTCCTGAAGGTTCTTGGGAGGATAGGATGAATGCCAGAGATTGAACCTGGGTCAATATCCTACCCATTGTACTATTGATAGCTCCAGCCCCTAAATGCTGCCTTTATTGTTGTTGTTGTTTTTGTTTCTGGGTCACACCCGGCAGTGCTCAGGGGTTACTCCCGGCTCTACACTGAGAAATCTTTTGCTCTTGGCAGGCTTGGGGGACCATATGGGATGCCAGGATTCGAACAACCGTCCTTCTGCATGCAAGGAAAATGCCCTACCTCCATACTATCTCTCCAGCCCAGCATTTTAATTTAAAAGAAAAAATTATTTTGTGGTACTAAGGAATCAACCTAGATTCTACCACATGCATGGCAAGTACTTGACTGTTAGGCCACGCCCCCAACTCAGGACTGCATTTTCAGTCCTTGTTTCTGGACCTCATCTAGTGGTGCTCAGTGGTCACTCTTTTTTTTTTTTTTTTTTTTGGTTTTTGGGTCACACCCGGCATTGCTCAGGGGTTACTCCTGGCTGTCTGCTCAGAAATAGCTTCTGGCAGGCACAGGGGACCATATGGGACACCGGGATTTGAACCAACCGCCTTTGGTCCTGGATCAGCCGTTTGCAAGGCAAACGCCGCTGTGCTATCTCTCCGGGCCCTCAGTGGTCACTGTTGACTTTGTACTTGCAAGCTGCTCCAACAGTGCTCAGAAGAACATGTGGTATTGTAGCTTGAACCCTGGTCTCCTGGTCTCCCGATGAAAAGCATACACTTAGCTTTTTGAACTCCCTGTCCAGCCAGAGCCTTACATCTTAAAATGACCCTCATTGTGGCTCACCTCAGTGGCCAAGAAACACAGTCACTATTGACCTGGCTTGAATTCCCCGCTGCCTCTCTTGGTCTCTAGGTGACCATGGGCACATATTGTCAAAGCCTCTATGTTTTTTAATTTGCATATTGGGACAACATTACCTATCTTGAAGACTTTATGGGCAAGTATGCTAAGTGCAGCATGAGTCTGGCATATAGAGGGGCCGAATAAACATTGTTCATTCTCTTTTTATTGGTTTTTATTTTTCGGGCCACACCTGTTTGATGCTCAGGGGTTACTCCTGGCTAAGCGCTCAGAAATTGCCCCTGGCTTGGGGGGACCATATGGGACGCCGGGGGATCAAACCACGGTCCTTCCTTGGCTAGCGCTTGCAAGGCAGACACCTTACCTCTAGCGCCACCTTGCCGGCGCCTTTTTATTGGTTTTTTGTTTTTAGTTTTTGAGTCATACCTGGCAGCACTCAGGGTTACTCCTGGCTCTATGCTCAGAAATCGCTCCTGGCAGGCTCGGGGGATCCTATGGAATGCTGGGATTCGAACTTCCATCCTTCTGCCTCCATACTATCTCTCCAGCCCTAAGGAGTGTTCATTCTTATTCCTATTTAGGTTGTTCCTGAACACAATTGACTTAGTTACTTCTGGTGAACTGATACTGCTCCTTGGTCCCACCATTTGGGGATCCAAATAGGGGGAAGGAGGGGAATTAGAGGTTAGAAATAAAGGGCAGTACAAGGGGGAAGCTCTGCAGAGTAGGCAGGGAAAGGGTTTGCATACCCCCAACTCACCAACGCAAGGACTCTTGGCTTAGAAGTAATCATCTAAATCAAACACACAATAACCGTTGCCAGGTTCTGCTTTGAGTCTTTTAAGTGAGGCAATGAGCAGAAGAGGGAATGTTAGCCCATTTTACAAATGGGAAAATAGAGGTGCAGAGAGGTCAAGGAAGTTGCCCAAGGTCACAAATCAGTGATTAATTCAGGGCTGGGGTTTTAATCCAGGCAGTGGGCTCTTAATATTGCTACTCTCTGGCTTAGGCCCCACTTGGGACATGCCTGGGCTTGCTGGGCTGAGTTGTCTAAATGGGGTTCTGGAGCTCTGGATGGTGGTAGAGGAGGCGCTAGTTGTATAGCTGGGGCTTTCTTTTTTTTTGATTTTTGGGTCACACCCGGCAGTGCTCAGGGATCACTCCCGGCTCCACACTCAGAAATCGCTCCTGGCAGGCTCGGGGGACCCTCTGGATACTGGGATTTGAACCACCGTCCTTCTGCATGCATGCAAACACCCTACCTCCATGCTATCTCTCCGGCTTTCTTGAACTATTCAAACTCCTGCCATTCTCAGCTAGACATCTCTGCTCCTCCATGGTTGTGCTCCCTCTGCCCCTCCCGGGCAGCCAGTATTCACTTTTTCCTTCCTTCTTTCTTTCTTTCTTTCTTTCTTTCTTTCTTTCTTTCTTTCTTTCTTTCTTTCTTTCTTTCTTTCTTTCTTTCTTTCTTTCTTCTTTCTTTCTTTCTTTCTTTCTTTCTTTCTTTCTTCTTCTTTCTTTCTTTCTTTCTTTCTTTCTTTCCTTCCTTCCTTCCTTCCTTCCTTCCTTCCTTCCTTCCTTCCTTCCTTCCTTCCTTCCTTCCTTCCTTCCTTCCTTCCTTCCTTCCTTCCTTCCTTCCTTCCTTCCTTCCTTCCTTCCTTCCTTCCTTCATTCCTTCCTTCCTTCCTTCCTTCCTTCTTTCTTTCTTTCTCTCTCTCTCTCTCTTTCTCTCTTTCTTTCTTTCTTTCTTTCTTCTTTCTCTCTCTCTCTTTCTTTCTTTCTTTCTTTCTTTCTTTCTTTCTTTCTTTCTTTCTTTCTTTCTTTCTTTCTTTTCTTCCTTCCTTCCTTCCTTCCTTCCTTCCTTCCTTCCTTCCTTCCTTCCTTCCTTCCTTCCTTCCTTCCTTCCTTCCTTCCTTCCTTCCTTCCTTCCTTCCTTCCTTCCTTCCTTCCTTCCTTCCTTCCTTCCTTCCTTCCTTCCTTCCTTCCCTTTCTTTCTTTTATTTTATTTTTTTTGGTTTTTGGGTCACACCTGGCAGTGCTCAGGGATTTCTCCTGGCTCTATGCTCAGAAATAGATCCCAGCAGGCTCAGGGGACCCTACGGGATGCTGGGATCCGAACCACCAACTTTTTGCATGCAAGGCAAACGCCTTATCTTCTTGCTATCTCTCCGGCCCCTAGTATTCACTTTTTCAAGCTGTGAGCTTCTGGGCTGCCCAGGAGCTGGTGCTGGGCTCTGTCAGTCTCATGCTGACTTAACTCAGAGCCCAGTGATCAAGGAATGAAGGGAAGTTCAAGAGCAGCACAATGTGCCCTGCCTGACGTGAATCTGTGGTCCCTGTCCACTGCTCTGTCTCACTACGGGATGTGTTGGGCATTTGAGCACCGGCCCCTTTGACGGCTGTTTATGACCCAGAGAATCACTCATTGTCCCCACCCTCAGCCTTAATGAGGGCCAGAGCCCACTACGACACCCCAGTCAACCGCACCATCTGTTTCCCTTTAGGAAAAGCAGTGTGACCGGTGAGCAAGAGCCCAGAGTGGGGAAGACTGGGGGTGGCCCCAGGGTTATTTCCTTCCCTGGAAGACAACTTACCTCCCACCCTGAACAGCCTCCTACTGGAGGTCATGCTGGCAAGCTCAGCCTAGCAGCTAGTTTCTTCTGCAGGCTGGAGTTGGGTTTAGTGGTGACCCTGAGGAAAGGCAAGGTACCCCATTGTGGTGGGTTTCCTGGAGCTGAGGGAAGCCAGATGTCGGTATCAGCAAAGGCTCTGAGTACAGAAATGGGCAAGACACAGGGATGAAAGAGGCCATCTTGATGGTGGTGTTTGTCTTCACTCATCTGTGTGCTTGCTGGGCATTGACTGGTCCCAGGGATCACATGGAAGCAAGGATATAAGAGGAAGGGCCCTTTCAGAGCTTGGAGGTCAAGGTTCTTTTGGAAGAGGCAAGGACTTATTTTAGTTCTAAGAACTAAAATTGTCAGCTTCAGTTCTTTCCTGAGGTCAACTGCTGAGGTTAGAACCCTGGTGAGGGAGAGTTTGGGCTTGGGGTTGTCTGTCAGAAAGGGCTTAAGTTGGGGCTAGGAATCAGAATGTGTTAGGTGTTGTTGGAAAAAATGGCTGACTTGGATGGACTTGAGTGGTTAATATGAGGAACCTGGTGTTGGCATTATGGTGAGTTCCTGGCTGAAGAGATTCTATGTGGCTTAAGCAGAAAACATCTTCATTTGCCCTCCTTCAGACATGTGAGCAGGGAGCCAGCATGCTGGCCTTCAGCATCCCTTTCTGCACCCTTGCAGACATCACTAAGTGATCACTCTGCTCTCCCATCCAGAAGAGTTCAGAGGCATCTTTCTACTGTTTCTTACACTACTAATTGATCACAGTTGGTAGATGAAATAAAAACATTTTTTTTTTTTTTTTACTTTCAGGAGTCAGACCTGCACAAAAGTCTTGGGAAATGCTTAGGGGGAAAGCCATTAAGGGTAGTGAGAGTTGCAAGACATTCTTGGCCAATGATATTGATTTACCATAAAAGGGCAAGCCAGCACCTCTTGGGTGATTGTAACTCTCTGGTAGATTCACTTTTGGGAGAGAGCAAGAGCAAGAGTAAGAGAAATGGGGGGAGGGAAGGAAGGGGGAGAGAGAAAGAGAGAGAGAGAGACAGAGAGAGAGAGAGACAGAGAGAGAGAGACAGAGAGAGAGAGACAGAGAGAGAGAGAGAGAGAGAGAGAGTAGGAGGTTGGGAAAGGCAAAGTATTGTGTATCAAAATTTAGTTGCAGAGAATGGAATCCACTTTGGTGAGTTGAATTATTTTCTTTCTTTCTTCCTTCCTTTCTTCCTTTCTTTCTTCCTTCCTTTCTTCCTTCCTTTCTTTCTTTCTCACTTACTTCCTTTCTTCCTTCCTTCCTTTCTTTCTTCCTTCAGTCCGTCCTTCCTTCCTTCCCTCCTTCCTTCCTTCCTTCCTTCCTTCCTTCCTTCCTTCCTTCCTTCCTTCCTTCCTTCCTTCCTTCCTTCCTTCCTTCCTTCCTTCCTTCCTTCCTTCCTTCCTTCCTTCCTTCCTTCCTTCCTTCCTTCCTTCCTTCCTTCCTTCCTTCCTTCCTTCCTTCCTTCCTTCCTTCCTTCCTTCCTTCCTTCCTTCCTTCCTTCCTTCCTTCCTTCCTTCCTTTCTTTCTTTCTTTCTTTCTTTCTTTCTTTCTTTCTTTCTTTCCTTTTTTTAAAGGGAAGCCACTCCAAATAGTGCTTGGACTGGGTGGTGCATGGAATTGAGCCTAGGGTTTCTCACATGCAAGGCAAAGGGCTCCAATCTTTTTGTTTTTGTTTTTGTTTTTGAGTTACACCCGGCAGCACTTAGGAGTTAATCCTGGCTCTACCAGGGGTCTCAAACTCAATTTACCTGGGGGCCGTAGGAGGCAAAGTCGGGGTGATCCTTGAGTGCAAAGTTAGTAGTCAGCCTTGAACATTGGGGGTGTGACCCAAACAACTAAAACAAAACAAAACAAAACAAAAAAAGATTCCTCTAGGGCAGGGCCACAAAATGTATGGAGGGCCTTAAAGGCCCGTGGGCAGGCTCCGGGGACCATGGGATGCTGGGATTCCAACCAACATCCTTCTACATGCAAAGCAAACACCTTACCTCTGTTCTATCTCTCCAGCCCCAGGGCTCCAGTCTTTTGAGCTACCTTCAGCCCTTGCTCTGGCAAATTTAACTGGGAGGAATTTATTAGTTGGGCTACTAAATCAATAGCAAGTTTAGAGACGTAGACATGAGGTTGAACCTTGGGGAATAATTTCAAATCATACCACAGAAGTATGCAACCAAGTGAGATGTGTCACATTGACGATCATGTCGCCAGCTCTGGAATACTCCACTATGATGTGGAAGCTGGTCCTGCTGCCAGCTCCAGGTGGCACCTCCTAGGTGAGGTGCTACTCATCACTTGTGAGTAATGGGTGTCTCCTTGACACTCTCTGCTGGTCCAGCATTTAAGAAAAATAAATAAATAAAAACAGCAAGAAAAAACCTGTTACTCTATAAAAGCAGCAAGGGGAGCTACAGGAGCATAATTTCCCAAATCTCTTGCACTCCTACCTGATTTTCTCTTGCAAAAACTCTAGGGTTCTGTTTGTTTTGTTTCGGGGCCACACCTGCTAGTGCTCAAGGCCTACTAAAGGCTATATGCTCAGGGTCTATGAGTGGTATGAGGATTGAATGAGCGTTGGCCACATGCAAGGCAAATACCTTAAATCCTTTATGATCTCTTTGCCCCCAGAACTGTAGTTTTTAGAACTTTTACCCTCACTGTAGTCTAAAAAGGAGCTCAACAAGGTCAGTCTCCTTTGCTTCTACAAGATGCCAGAAACATGCTTGATGGGATAAGGTGGGCACGCATGTAAAATAAAGCCTGTGGGCTTCAAGGACCACAAAGAACAGGAGAGAATATATTTGCACAGAATCCCAAGACATTGAATATGGCAGTTGATGAATCTAGAATTATGGCAATCTAGAATATGGCAATCTCCAGAATCTAGGAGAGTGGGCAGGAAGGGGGTTGGTAAGGAAGGAGAGTTTTGGGGGGACTTAATTGAGGATTTTTCAAGGCCTAAGAGTTGGCAATTCTCTCAAGGCAAGCCCTATGTACTGGCATTGACATCTGAGCATGAACCCTATCTCCTTAGGTGGTGGAAGAGGGTTTTCTGCCTCTGCTGGCACAGATCATTGGGAATGGTGCACGATTGGCCAAGGAGGAGTTCCCAGGGGACTCCAGCTTCCACTGAGTGGGTGGTGGAGATCTTGCCCTTGGAAGCGCTAACAGAAGAAGGAAATTGCCCATAAGGGAAGAGTCCTGGTTACCCTGCCCCAGCCATAGATCACAAAGCATCTCAGAGGGAGGTAGGGGTGACCCTAGTCTTGCACGCCTGGTGCTCTGCTCTCTCCCTGAAGGCTCTAGACTGTCTGTTCCCATAGTCCCCTTGCACCTGACCCCTGCTTGGCAACAGGGGGACCCTTATCGGGTCAACACGGGACATGGTGGCTTGGGGGTTAGGATGTAGGAGGCCCAGCTGTCAGCTGGAAGCCAGCAAAGATGAAACTGAGGCCTGGCAACAGGCAGGAGAAGGGCAGCTGAGGAGAAAGGTGTCCCTGTGAGCTGCAGTTGTCAAGACTTTTCTTAGCCCTTCTCACTTCTGTCACCAGGGTGTGTCTTGAGATTTTCCCATGTTGACAAGTGACACTGGGTCCCTGATTTTTCAGTACAGACTAAAGTGTGTGTGTGTGTGTGTGTGTGTGAAAGAGAGAGAGAGAGAGAGAGAGAGAGAGAGAGAGAGAGAGGAGAGGAGAGAGAGGAGAGAGGAGAGAGAGAGAGAGAGAGAGAGAGAAAGAGAGAGAATGGAGAGACCCTGTCCCTTACAGGGAATTGGGAAAGAGAGAGAAGGAAACATGGAAAATGGACCCATTTCTACACAGACTTTTGTCCCATGGCTGTGCTGAAACTCAGATCCAGTCAGAGGGGAAACAGCCTGTCCCAGTTTGAGTGGTGGGTTCATACAGGTCTGCCATCAAAGAGCCCCAGTCTGCCTAGCTCAGCGTAACAGGTGGACAAAGTCTTGCCTCATGATTAAACTGAGTAGTGAAAATAAAGTCATCTTTTTCACTTTCTATGTGGTTTTGTAAGAATCAGCAATCTGAACCCACATCGCTCTCAAATCCCTGGCAGATGCCCATGGCCCACGAGGGGACACCTGATCCTGCTGCAATTTGCCTGTTCTAGTTTCTTTGGACATTTTTGGTGTGAGATATTGTTGGGGATCAGACCTTTTCCACAGGCCTGCGATCTGCCACTCAGCTACATGCCCGCCCTCAGCTGCCTGCTACTTTGAAGCACCGCCTGGGCCTTCACCCTGAGGAAAATCACTCAGCAAGAGAGTTATTTTCAAGAGCTTGTTTAAGTCCTTTGGTATCCCCGTAACTTATATAACTCACAGCTCTCAATGAACAATTAAACTTGGTGAGCAAGAGCACAAAAGGAAGCATGGCTGTGTGCAAAGGGCCGTCTTCAACTGCACGCTGCTTTCCAGGCCCCTGATTTATGTTCCACAATTAGCCGCTGGCCTGCTCCCAAAGTCTCTCCGGGTTTCCTTTGTGGGGCCTGCTGCTGGCTGGACACCATAGCCTGGTGAAGCGGGTGCCCCTTTCTCAGGAGCTGGGGTCAGTGATGTGTCCAGGTCTCCTGGTCACTGGGTGCAGGGCCTCACTTCCTCCTCTCTCACCTTGACAGAGTGATGATGCCCAGAAACGAGACTTTGCCAGTCGTCCCTCTATTGTTCCTTTTAGCTGCATGCCCACAGTCAGGCAACTCACTCTGACCACTGGGTCTCAATGTCTCCGTCTGTTCAGCAGGCCCCGCCTCTGGGGTAAGGATGTCCCAGAGTTCTTAGACTTGAATACTCTGGCTTCAAGTTTCAGCCCTCTTCCAACACCTCCCTGACTTTTGTTCTTCCAGTTCTTGCTGCATCATTCATCCATCCTCTGCAGACAACATAGACCTTGGGGCCTTGGAGACTCCTTTCCTCACATTTTCTGGGACCCATCTGAGGCAGCCTCTGGGCCTGGCCCTTGAGGGCCTCCCAACACAGAGACCTGACAGGAGTCCTGAAGAGACTGACTGTGGCAGTTACCAGAAATTCCCTAGTGGCTTCCCCGGCAAGCTGCCATGAGCAGGCTGGAGCCATGATAGGGGCCAGCGTGAAGGAAGCCAAGATAGGGATCTGAGTGAACAGAGCCTTGACAAAGATTTAAGAGAACAGAGCCATGACAGGGACTTGAAGCCCAGTGCCTCATGGCTTGGAGGTGATCTTTAATGATGGTTGACTAGCTTCAAACCCTGGTCTGTCTCTCAGGGGCAAGTCCTTAGCCTTTCTGTTCCTTGTTCTCTCTCTCTCTCTCTCTCTCTCTCTCTCTCTCTCTCTCTCTCTCTCTCTCTCTCTCTCTCTCTCTCACTCTCTCTCTCTGTCAAATGGGGATAACCATGGTGGAGCTGCAGCAAGAAGGGAAGGTGCTGGTTACATATTTCAAGCTCAACAGGTTCCACCCTGTGCCTGGAGTCCCTCACAGGCAAGAAGGAATCTCTCATGGCAGGGCTGAGGAGAGAAACATGGTGGGGGAGAGGTTGGGTCTGGAACAGATGTTTGGAAGGAGTGGCTTGGGTGAAGCAGGAAAGTGAAGAAGTACTGGAGGGCACTAAAAGGACCTATGAGGATCACATGGAAAAGGAACCTCCTAAAATAAGCCCCAGGACACAGTCTTAAGATGCAGTCAGGGGCCTGCTTGGGTGGATACAGGACAGGACACAGTCTTAAGCCTGAGGGCTCTGAGGGAGGCAGCATGTTGGCTTCTTCTCAGAGGCAGAGTGTCTGTCTTCTGAGCTGCATGCAGTGTGGATTGAGTGGGAAGAACATGGGAAGTGGGCCTGCTTACATCCTGTGCCTGGCCTGAGAGACATAGATCAGTGGCTCTGAGGATGAGTATAGCTGTTACTCACTTGTCCATCAACCTTTTCATTCATTCATTCCCTCATTCATTTGATCACTTGTTTTTCACTCACTCTCTCATGCACGTATTCTCTGTTCTGAGTGCTGTACCTACAGCTGGAGACTTACTGGCAAGTAGGCACATGTTCTCTGCCCTCCCAGAGTTCCAGATTTAGAGAAGAGGGTTCTTTTCCTACTCAGTACTCAGATCTAGGAGAGAAGAGGTGCAGGGAGTGATAGCAAAGGAGGCTTTCTTTCCAGATCAGGATGAATCTAGGAGGACTTCTGGGGTGGGAGGTGAGGCAGAGATCTGCATGCTCTGATGAGGAAGCTGACAGGGAGACTTGGAAGAAAAGAAGAGCATCATGAAACCAGAGGTCCAGGGCAGTGAAGACCAATGCTGAGGGTGAGGCCAAATGGGCTGCACACATACACTATTGCATTTGTGTTCTAGAGAAATTCCTTTGACTCAGGTGGAGATGAGGTTGGAGGTGCCCTAGGGAAGCCAGACAAGGGTGAGCAGTGCTAAGACACAAAGGGCTGAAGATCCTACATTGTGTGTGGGAGCTCCGGGTTCCATCTTGGCACCTCTAGGAGCAACCTCTAAGTTGCTGGCCCCAGAATCTAAAGGAAAACAATACCTTGCCCCTGTGATTGCCCTGGTCTTTAAGAGGAAGAGGCATATGATTCTTGGTACTTGGGGAGGAGAGGTACTGGGACAGGAGGGGAGATGGCACTGAGCCCCATTTGTGAGGAGGACAGACCCTCAGAAAAGGAGAAGGAAAGGATTATTAAGGCAAACGGGGTATTGGAATGATGGGGGAGCATCAGTCTGGCTTTTGGGGTTACGCCCTGTGCCTCTGCAGGCTTCCCAGGCAGGCAGGGGGCACAGGATGCCAGTAATTCAAGAAGTTTCTCCTCTCCCGCTTCCCCACACAAGAGGAGAGGGGAATGGAAGGGCAGAGGAGGGCTGTTTGGCCCAGTCTTGGGTTCAGCCAGGCCTGGGAACCCTGCCCGGTGTGCCCAACACAATGCCTACAAAGGGTCCTAGCTGGGCCAGAGGCGGCCCAGGAGGGGCAGGAGCGGTGCCCACTTCATTCACAGTCCTGGCCTGGGCCTAGTGGCCCACAGCACCCACCCCCTTCTTGGGCTCCCTGCCCAGTCCCAGGCTCCTGTCCACTCCTTATTCTCCCAGAGGCCCTGTTCCTACTCAGCCCAATTCCAGCCTCTTCAGTGTGTGTGTGTGTGTGTGTGTGTGTGTGTGTGTGTGTGTGTGTGTGTGTGTGTGTGTGTGTGTGTGTGTGTCTGCGCATGCAACGGGTATGGTGTTTCTTTTTATTTATTTATTTTTTTGGTTTTTGGGTCCCACCCGGCAGCGCTCAAGGGTTCCTCCTGGCTCTATGCTCAGAAATGGCTCCTGGCAGGTTCAGGGGACCCTATGGAATGCCAAATGGGATTCCAACCACTGTCCTTTTGCATGCAAGGCAAATGCCTTACCTCCATGCTCTCTCTCCGGCCCCGAGTGTGGGTGTTTCTAAGTGAGTCTGCAGGTATGAGTGTAAATGCATATTGTGTGAATGTGTGTAGAAGTGTGAGAATCGTGAGTCTGAGCAGTGTGACTGTCCATGTGAATACGTGTTTGAGTGTCAATGTCTGTGAGAGCATACATACATGTGACTATATGAGCTTATGTAGATGTGTGAGAGTTGCATGTGAATGGCTACGTATGCATATGTGTGAATGAGTTTGTGTACATGTGTCATTGTGAGTATGTTTGTGTGGGCTACTGCAGACACCTGTCTCTGATCCTTAGATCACGCCCTGCTTTTTCTCCTATCAATACATTTTTTTTTCAATACATTTTTATTGTGACCCAAGTGCATTACAAATCTTTCACAGAATTATTTACAGTACATAGTGACAATGAATGAGGGGTATTCCCACCACCAGTGTTGTCCTCCCTCCACCCCTGTTCCCAGTATGTATCCCATATCTCCCTCCTTTACCCCCCAGAATACAAGTGTAACTGGTCTCCACTTTACAGCTTGTTGTAGTATCTATTCTGTTGACACTGACTTTGGGTTTGGTGTTCAAGTCTTATCATTTTTTTTTATTTTCACTACATGTTCATATGACTGGTCCTGGTAGCATCCTTTTCCCCTCTCAATTCATGAGGCTGAATAATTCAAGTTATGTGATTCTGTTGGAGATAAAAAGGATAAGAAAAAGAGAAGAACAAGTTTGGTAGCAACTACCAAAAAAAAAAAAAAAGAAAAGAAAAAGAGAAAAAAAAAATAAAAATGCACCGTCCCCTCCCAAATCACCAAATAATAACCACAATAGTGAAAAAGAAAGAAAAAAGTGGAAGAAAAAAGAGAAGGAAAATAATATAAAAAAACTAACAAATCAAAACAAAACAAGAAAAAGAAGGCTATCAACCTTTTTTAGTTGTAAAAATTCCACCTTGCCTCTATTAGAGACCCACTTTTTGTTTCATTCACTAAGCACCCCCAGGTGAATTAGCTTTGTTCTGGTCAATAAAAGTTGGCAGGGAAAGTACAGCAGGAAAAATCTCCTTGGTCCAGGAAGCTGGAAGCCCCAGAGCTGATGCTCTTCTCGCTTGAACCAGTTTATTCTGGCAATTGTGTCGTGCCTGGTGCAGACCCAACATCCATCCAGGGCAGGACTACAGCGAGGTCTGCTGCCAAAGTGTGAGTGTATTTGTGCATATGAGTATGACTGTATTGCGAATGCACATGTGTGTGAATGTGTGAGCATGTGTGTGTGTGTGTGTGTGTGTGTGTATGTGTGTGTGTTAGGACAGTGATGATGAGGCAGAGCACTTCCTCCTCTTCCAGTTCATCTGTCAGGTTTGTGGGTCTCTCATTGAATTCATCTCTCATTGAATGCAGGCCATCATTTCCCAGGACATCCCCATTCACATGATATCCCCCCCACCCCCAAGCACTATTTTTCTTTTCTGGACCACACAGGCCAGTCTTGGTGTAGGAAATGTAGCTCCATCTTGGGCACTTCCTTCTCTCAGAACTGGGAGAGAACCCATGACTCCCCTGCCTGGGATCCAGAGAGGGGTTGGGGAGAGGACACTTTGGATTGGGGGCAGGGGTCTGGAGTAGGAGCAAGAGCAGGAGGCCTGAGGGGCACTTCTTGTTACCTTTCCGAGCCAGGCCTGGATATCCTTGAACAGAGCAGCAGGTCAGAGCTCTGGTTCCTAAGAGCTGGGGTTTGGTTATTAAACCAAATTGCAAGTTTAGTTTGCGTTTGGGCCAACTTTCCTTCCTGCCTCCCTTTCTTCCCAAGATAATAGAAATATCCTGGAGAGGTTCCTTTCCTCCCTGGCCGTTGGGGGAAAGCTGAGGCCCTGCCACTGACCCACGCTCCTGTCATCACAGACACACCCCCTGGGCCTGGGCCAGCAACCCCCTAGGGATAGGGGAGCACTTCTATCAGATAGCCTCTGGGAGAAGCCATCTTTGTCCCAGGAGAGCAGGGTCCCTGCTGTCTCTGAGCCCTGCTAGGCTGTCCCAGAGAGTTGCAGGGCCCAATAGGGGTGTCGGTAGCCTTAGGTTTGTGTTTGGATTCTGGGCCAGGAACCTTCCAGCTGTGTGAAGGCAGGCAAATCACTTACCCTTTTTGGGCTTCAGTGTCCTCACCTGCAACTGGGGTTGCTCATAGAGTTTTTTGTTTTGTTTTTTGTTTTTTTTGGTTTTTGGTTTTTGGGCCATACCCGGTGATGCTCAGGGGTTACTCCTGGCTGTCTGCTCAGAAATAGCTCCTGGCAGGCACGGGGGACCATATGGGATGCCGGGATTCGAACCAACCACTTTAGGTCCTAGATCAGCTGCTTGCAAGGCAAACACCACTGTGCTATCTCCCGGCCCCTCATAGAGTTGTCTTGAGGACTTTCAGTGAGCTGATCTTGAAGGACTGTGCTTTGGCTCACAGACTTCATTTTTATGCTGACTGAGGCCATCTCAGGAGCTGGGACTAAGTGTGTGGAGGGGAACACTGGCATTCTCACCCTTGGCTTCATGCCTAGTCCATCCCTGGCAATTGGCTCTTCCCCTTACATGAACTGAGATAATCTCTGACTTCTGCCCAGCCCCCTTTCCCCTGAGGCTGGGGATCATGGGTCAAGGAACCCAGTGAAGGTACTGGAGTATCCTCCCCATTGCTGCCTCCTGAAATGAGGAGGAAGAATAGCTACAGCTGGTCGTGGTGTTCTAATAAGAGGGTGCCCTGCCTGCTGGGCCTGAGAGGGAGCTTTGGCTTGGGGGTGGAAAACATTTGCTCATGGAAACTCCCTCTTGCCTTCCTGCTGGTCATCCTGATGAGCTGGCAGCTGCTCAAGGCTGGGCCAGGGAGTGGCTTGGTCAAGGCACACGTTGCAGGCCTGAGAGTGGGGTCTATCCTGGCTTTCTCTCCCTCAGCTCCATCAGAAGGGTGATCTCTGCCTGGTCTGGTCTGGTCTGCACCTTCTCTTCCAGAAAAGACCAGAGTCTTGCCAGCCCAGACTGATTTGGTCTCTCACGTGGTCCATCCTAGGCTGGTGCTTGCAAGGCAGATGCCTTACAGCTAGCTAGTGCCACCACTCCGGCCCCTATTTCATCACTTTTATTGGTTATATATCCAGAATTTATTATATAAATCTTTCAAAATAATTAGATATTACAAGAATAGTTTATAATTCAGCTCTGGTTGCACAAATACTCGACACAAGAAATCATGTTTATAAATATCCAAGCTTTCTTAGAAGAATACTTTAAATAAAGAAAATAGGTCTCTTATGATTTCAGCAAATTGACTGTGACTATGCACGTACCATGACCAGATCCTCCATCCTCACTGTCTCTCCAATCTCCACAGCGCTCACTATAATATGAATATATTACAGCTTCTCATCCTCACACCCAGAGCCCCAGCACAGCGGGGAGGGCCCTTGCCTTGCACACAGCTGACCAGAGTTCATTTCCTGGCACCCCATAGGGTCCCCCGAGCACCACCAGCAGTGATTCCAGAGTGCAGAGCCAGGAGTAACCCCTGAGCATCGCCAGTGATGTCCCACACACACCCAGAAAGAAAAAGATTTTAGACTTCTTTTTCTAATTTTCCCTGGTCTGGAACAAAAATTGTATGTACTGAGAATAAAAAATGTATACAACATTCCTCTAAACACAACTTGTCTCGGGTTCCTAGCTGTGTGAGTGACAGATCTTCCCTCTTCTCCCTGACTGTATCAACTAGTAGCTGTAACCTCCCCCTGTCCCCCGCATCAGGGGGTGGGATGGGGGGGGATCAAGTCCTAACACTGCTGATAGCTTCTAAGCTGTGCAAAAATGACAGCCTAAAGACAAAAGTTAAATACGAATATTAGGAGAGCTAAAATATGTCCAATGGATTTAGAATAAAGAACATTTTGACATTTTAAAAAATGTCTCCCAAATTGAAGAAAAAATAAAAGAAAATGAAAGCATCAAGAGGTAGCAGTAGGGGCCGGGTGGTGGCGCTAGAGGTAAGGCGTCTGCCTTGCCTGAGCTAGCCTTGGACGGACCGCGGTTCCATCCCCCGGCGTCCCATATGGTCCCCCAAGCCAGGAGCGACTTCTGAGAGCATAGCCAGGAGTAACCCCTGAGCGTCACTGGGTGTGGCCCAAAACCAAAAAAACAAAAACAAAAATAAGAGGTAGCAGTAGTTTTGTAAAAATGACTTTTCAGTGAAAAACTGTAAAGGGTCCATCACTTGGGCCATGGATCATACCAATCCCAAGGTGCCAGGGAAACAGTGGCTCTGTAGGTCTTTGAACTCAAAACTCAACATTCTTCTGACACTGGGGCTATGAAATTGCCTTAAAAATACTCATTGCCAGCCCAGAGGTACAATTCCTTAGCCCAGGGGAACTTTACAAAAGACTGACCATGTCAGCCTGACAGAGAGGGAAGAGACATTTGGCATTTGCCCACCCCACTCATTCATGACTGAGAAGTGTGTCCATTTGGCAAAGCTCATCTTTTCATATAGCATTAATTAAAATCAAGAAACTAGTGGTATCCTACAGAGCTCCACAGTGCGCTGCACCAAGGAGCCCATGTTTGCAAAAGGACTCTTGAATCAAACTCTCACCCTGTAAGATTCAACAGGCTTTTGGGAGAACTAACTATGCCACTTACCCACCACCACCCCCCCACTGTAACCAATTGCCACAGGTTTCCACCAAAACATTGACGCTGTAGTTGGAAAAGGAGTTTCTGAAAAATATTCCATTGCATTCTAATGGATCACAGTTGCATAGAACTAAAAGACTGCAGCAAATGAGCAAACTCCAAATAGTGGACGTAGCCATCATGGTTTCGGCCATCGTCTCTCAAAACACCATCTATCAAGTTAATGAGCTCATCCTCACTCATGGGTGGTGCCTAGGTATTCCCTTCCTCCTTGTGGACATGTGTGATGGCGATGGAGAGCTTCAGCCTGTCCAGCAGGCTGTTGCTGTCATAGTCATGCATCTTGAAGTAATGCAGCTGCTGCTCCTGCGGTGACATCTTGGTCTCAGGCTTGTTGATGATGCCTTCTAGGTGCTCTTTGATGTTTTCTTGGTCATGCACCATGTGCCTGTCCAAGCCTACACTGCCAGGATGGGCATTGCTGGCTCCGGGCTGTTGGGCCTTAGCACCCAGCATGCAGACAGTGCAGAGCAGGCCGCATAGGAAAGGAGTTTCGAGCAGTTGCAGAAATGTCATCATCATCAGCTCCTTCCTCTCGCCCCCAACTCCCAGACTCGAAGCCTTCTCACTTTCCCTTTTGTTATTGTTTTGGGGCCACACCTGGAAGTGCTCAGGGGTTACTTTTGGCTCATCGCTCAGAAATCACTTCTAGTATGGAATGCTGGGGGTTGAACCCGAGTTGGCCACATGCAGGGCAAACTTCCTACCTGCTGTGCTATTGTTCTGGCCCCCTTCTCACTTTCTTTTTATCTTTCTTTTGTTCTCTTCTAGGGCCATTTTTATGCTTTGGCTCCACCTCCGGATCAGACCTGGGATGAACTCAGGCCCTCATGCATGGCTCACCACGTGAGCTGAGCGCTGTCCTGGCCCCATTTGATTCTCCCGTTTGATTCTTCAACTTCTGCTCATTGCATTGCATGAGGCAAGGCTGAGCCTGCACCTCTCGATGGTGGTCTCCTGAAGCAAGGGCCTAAGATGTGGTCCCTCACCTTATCTTCTGCTTTGGCACTTGACTGATGGCTTCATTCAAGTACCCACATCTCTGGGATTCCTAGGTTCTTGTGACTGGGCCCTGGCAATGGATGCTCAGGGGAAGCACATGGAATATTGGGAATCAAACCCAGGATGGCCACATTAAGACATGTGTTCATTACCCACTGTCCTATTGCTACAGCCCCGCTGCCTCCTTTTTAATTGTCTTTTCAAAGGACCCTCTTCTCAACTCTCTGTTATTCTCCAGCCCCCAAACGTAGCCTCTTTTCCATCTCCCCATGAGCCTGTCCGGACCCTAAACCCTAGGTGATCTTTGCCTGTAAGTGTCAGTGTAAAATTGAGTGTGCATCCAGTACAGGTATGTATGATTATGTGTAGGCACGCAACACAGGTATGTTTCTGCATTATCTTTTGTTTGTTTGTTTTGTTTTGTTTTGGGCCACACCCGTTTGACGCTCAGGGGTTCCTCCTGGCTAAGCGCTTAGAAATCGCCCCTGGCTTGGGGGGACCATATGGGACGCCGGGGGATCAAACCATGGTTCTTCCTTGACTAGCACTTGCAAAGCAGACACCTTACCTCTAGCGCCACCTCACTGGTTCCAGTACTCTTAACGTGCACACAGCCAACCCGGTTTTGAACCCCAGCATCCCTGCACTCTGTACTTGTGAGGAATAATTCCTGAGCTCAGAGCCAGGAAAAATCTCTGAACTCCACTGGGTATAACCCCCAAACAGTAAAAAGAAATAAAGAACAAGCCCATAATGATAGTAAAGCCAATTTAAAATACTGCAAATCAATTTAATATAATAAATAAGGGGCCAGGAGCCTGAGTGACATAGCACAGCGATAGGGCATTTGCCTTGCACGTGGCCAACCAGAGATGGACCCAGGTTCAATCCCCAGCATCCCACGTGGTCCCTCGAGCCTGCCCGAAGCGAATTCTGAGTGCGGAGCCAGGAGTAATCCTTGATTCAATGCTGCTGGGTTGCCCCCCTCAAAAAAAAGTTAGGGACCATATTGATAGCAATTTTTTTTTTTTAGTTTTTGGGTCACACCCCTTTGATGCTCAGGGGTTCCTCCTGGCTAAGTGCTCAGAAATTGCCCCTGGCTCGGGGGGGACCATATGGGACACCAGGGATTCGAACCGTGGTCCTTCCTTGGCTAGCACTTGCAAGGCAGACACCTTACCTCTAGTGCCACCTCACTGGCCCCGTTTCTGCACTATCTTAGGTGTGTGTGTGTGCATGTGTGTGTGTGTGTGTGTGTGAATGTGTGAATATATCAGATATGTCTGTGTGTCTGTCTGCACATTAGCCTAGGCATGTCTTAGTGCACTTGCTCAGTATATCTCTGTACTTCAGTGTATGCGTACTAACTCAGGTGTTACTGTGATCATTAGCTCAGGTGTGTCTACATGTATGAACCAGCTCAGGTGTGGCTCTGTGCACTCGCTTTACTCCAGGGCTTAAGAAGCCATAGGAGGTTTCTGTATTGGACAGTACAGACCGTTGCTGGGCTGTGGATGTGAAGGGTGATGGCTGGGGGTGCTGGGCAGTTAGCTCTCTAGGCAGCACCCCACATCCTTCGCTCACCCCTACTTCTCTTTCTAGGCAAACCATCATGCACCCCATGGTGCTGTGTACACAGCATGCATTGTTCCCTTCCCAGCCATTTTGTCTTGCTGGCTTTACTGCCAGTTTCTGTGGCAGCTGTCAGTGGTTCTCCGTGGCACCCCTGGGCCCCTCATTAGGCTGGGATTAGGACTTCCCTGCTCACCTATTGTTCCCAGGCAGGAGGAAGGGACAGGGCTACTCTGGAGCAGGGACATGCTAGACCTACCAAACCAGAGGCATGAAGCACCCACTCCCTGAACCCCTATTCCAGGAGTTGTCTTGCATCCCTGACCCTGCTCCCCTTTCCCAGAAGTATTTGCTGAAGCCAGCTCAGCCCACCTTGACTCTGTTTCTCATGCTTCACCTGCAATTTACCTCCCCAGGAAAGTCTTTTTTGAGTTACAACTCAGTCCATTTCTCTTTGAGTACGCCATTCCCGAACCCCTGCAGGCATACAACAAGATGGTTGTATGGGTTTCCTGACTGAGTGCTGGTCCAGAGAATATCTGTTCCCGTCCCCCTTCTTCCAGGTGTTTCCAGGGCATTCTTCATGCAGGAATCTTCTCAGTCCAACTATATTTATTTCCCTTTTCCCTTCCTTTTTTTTTTTTTTTTTTAATCATTGAGTGATACCCCTGGGGATTGCACACTTGTGGTGGCTTCAGAGATCACAAAAGCAGTGACCAGGATAAACAGTGCTGTGAGATGGTTCTGGGGAACAAACTTGCAGCCTCATGCCTGCAAGATTAGTGCTCTGCCTGTGAGCCACATCCCTGGGCCCTCAGGTAGCATCTATCCCTCCATTTACCAGGTGAGAAAACACTTTCAGAGAAAGACCTTAGGCCCGAGGTTACACATCCATACTCCAAATCGAGACTTCCTGCAGATGAAGTGAGAATGGCGTGTGTGTGTGTGTGTGTGTGTGTGTGTGTGTGTGTATGTGTGTGTGTGTTTCCATGGTTTCCACCCAACACCCTCACAGGAGTTAGTGTTCTTCCTCTCCTCCCCTCCGTGGGTTTGGGTGGAAAATTCTGTGTCTGCATTGCTACCAGAGTTTGGGATCGAGGAAATGACTCTGAATGCCCACCTGGGTTTCATCCACACGCCATGCTCTCCGCTCCACATTCTCCTGGTATCGCTTAGCAGCTAACCCATGTGTGGCTCTGGGTGGGGCACCTGGTTTAGAGTTGGCTGTTCCATCACTGGTCACCACGTTTTCTTGTCTCTGAGTAGCCCAGAATCCTTGTCCAGGAGGTCTCTGCCCTGGCCCAGGGCGTGGGAACTATCCAGGAGCAGATTTGTATCCTTGAGAAGTACCCAGAGCCAGGTCAGAGTGATAACACAGTGGGCAGGGCACTTGCCTTGAATCCAGCCAACCTGGTTTCCATCCCATCTAGTCTGCCAAGCCCTGCCAGGAGTAATTCCAGAGTGCAGAGCCAGGAATGCAGATCCCTGAGTATTGCTAGGTGTAGCCAAAAACAAACAAACAAGAAGCAAACAAATAATAAAAGGTACCCGTCTCTCCTTTGTATACTCCCTGCTCCTCCTTTGTCTCCACACCCCTACATGTGCCCCACATGGATGCTGTGTATCAGCAACAAACCCTATCACTCTCTCCAGATGGGACCTTTGCCCCTAGTATGAGAGCCTTGCCAGTGTGACTCTCAAATAAAAAATAAAATGTATCGGGGGCTAGAGCGATCCCACAGTGGGTGAAGGATTTGCCTTGCATGTGGCTGACCTGGGTTTGATCTCTGGCATCCCATATGGTCCCCCAAGCACTTCCAGGAGTAATCCCTGAGCATAGAGCCAGGAGTAGTAAGCCCTAAAGACTGCTGAGTATGGTCCAAAATTAAAAAAAAAAAAGTTTTATAAAGGCCTGAGAGATAGTACAGCATGAAGGTACTTGCCTTGCATGCAGCCAGCCCAGGTTTGATCCCCAGAATCCCATATGGAGCCTGAGTCCCACACTGGGAGTGATCCTTGAACGCAGAACCAGGAGTAAGATCTGAGCACAGTTGGGTGTGGCTCCCTCTCCCCTCAACTTCACCCTCCACCTCAAAAATGTATTATGGGAACCAACATTGGAACCCAGCGATGGGGTGGGTAAAGGACTGATTCCCTTTGAGGCTTCCATAGTGGGAAGCAGGGCTGGAGAGATAGGATAGCAGGCAGACCACCTGCTTTGCACATAGTCCATCTTGGTTTGGTCTCGCACCACAAACCCTGAGCCTTGTTAGAAGTCATCCCTGGGTACAGGTCTAGGTGTAAGACCTTAACACCACTGGCTGTGTGCCCTTCCCCATAAAAACTGCTCTCTTTGAAATCTAGTCCAGGGTCTGAGAGACAGTAAGGGATTGAGGCACTCACATTGGGCCCGGAGAGATAGCACAGCGGCGTTTGCCTTGCAAGCAGCCGATCCAGGACCAAAGGTGGTTGGTTCGAATCCCGGTGTCCCATATGGTCCCCCGTGCCTGCCAGGAGCTATTTCTGAGCAGACAGCCAGGAGTAACCCCTGAGCACCGCCGGGAATGGCCCAAAAACCAAAAAAAAAAAAAAAAAAAAAAAAAAGAGATACTCACATTGCATATAGCCAACCTGGTTTGATCCCCTGCACCCCTAATGGGTACTCTTGAGCATAGAGCCAGGCATAACCCCTGAGCACTGCTAGTCCAAGCCCTCCCCACTTCCAAAATAGGAAGAAAACCATAGCCTCAAGCAGAAAGTCTACCACTCTTGCCTGATCTTTTGGGGCTCTCAAATACTCGCTCCCACATAGGGCCATACATTAATCTCTGTTCTCTCTCTATATATCTGGGCTATTCCACCATTTTAGTAAGATAAGCAGCTATAAACAATCTACTTGGACATCTTTGTGCATCTTGCCCTGTCTGAGCTGCGACCCCCGTGAGGTCCCCCCCTGCAAAATCCGGAGCTCACGACACTACCCACTATTGCTCTAGCCTGGGTTTTGAAGGAAAAAGGTTTAGGGCGTCTGAGGGTGGGCCTCACAGTAACACCACACAGTAACTTCTGCAAGCTAGTGGACAAAGTTTCCTCACAGACCTTCCCCAGAGGGGAAAGTTTATTTCTGTGTATCTGCACCAGCTGGGCCTGAGGCTCGTGCCCTGGGGACTTAGCCCGACTGTGATTCAATTAGAAAACACTTGTGCACCGAGTGCGATATGGTTTCACCCCAGAGGGAGTGTGTTGTACTGGGAAGAGGAGAGAGCAGACCCAGGTGTGGGCTGGGAAGCAAGGCTGAGTCTGCAGAAATCGGAGACAGGAAGTGCTTCAGCCCTGCTCCCTGAGGAAGGAGCCAAGGTAGCAGCCTTGTGGGGGATGCATCTATGAATTGGGCTTTCCCTAATGCTAGAGTCAGCTTCCTAGGCGGGATGGGGTCCAGAAGTGAGGGGGCGCTTACTCTGAGGTAGGGTGCCCTTTTTCCTAGCTGGACCTCGTGGGTCTCGCTCTTAACTCTGAGTCAGGAGGGCTGGGAAGGAAAGAAGAGCAGTGAGTCAGGGCCTACCTGGAGGAAAGAAAAACACAGGAAGTGACTAAGGCTGTGGAACAGACAGACGCAGGACACAGGTGGCTTAGGGAGCCTGGGACAGAGTTGGGGAGTTTACTGGGGCAGGGGCCTGTCCTCCATAGTGGTCAGTTCGCACATCATGGCTATTTCTGCCCACCCTGCTTCCCACAAATTCTTTCCCTGCTCACCACAGCAGGCCGCCTGCCCACTCACCCACAAATCTGCCACCAGTAGTTGCCATTCCTGACACTGGTCCACCCCCTGCATCCTCTGACCCACAACATAGGTCAACATAGGTCTTTCCTTTCCTACCCCCAGTCTTTCTCCCTTTGTCACCTGCATCCTGGAGGGGAGAGATGTTGGGGTTCCTGGAGACGTGGGGTCTCCTGAACACAGCATAAATGTCTTTGAGCTTCTGTGACACTCTCAGGGCCTAAGGCCTAAATCAACTTTCTTAGTTGCTGGTTTTCCTCCACTGTCACTCAGGACTTTGGCCCCTCTCTGGAGTTAGGGTCATGGAGCAGGGCCCCCCATGGTAACAAAGTGCATGATGGTGCCCCAGGCCACTGTCCCTCCTCACTGAGCTTCCTCAGGATCTCTGAAGGAGTGGGAGGTAGAGTGGAAGTGGGGTTGGGCCTGAGGGCAGCAGAATATTTACAATTTTATTTTACAGAAGAGGTTCTGGTGCACACAAGTTTATGTTTCCCAACTTACTATTTTAGACATCTTTCCACTAAAGGATCTTTTGAAAGCTTGCTCATTTCTTTTTTTTTTTTTTGGGGGGGGGGGTCACACCCGGCAGCGCTCAGGGGTTACTCCTGGCTCTACACTCAGAAATCGCTCCTAGCAGGCTTGGGGGACCATATGGGATGCTGGGATTCGAACCACTGACCTTTTGTATGCAAGGCAAACGCTTTACCTCCATGCTATCTCTTCGGCCCCAAGCTTGCTCATTTCTATTCTCTTTGGTTTGGGGGTCATACCTGGTGGCACATAGGGGCTGCTCCTGGCTTTGTGCTCAGGGATTGCTCCTGATAGTGCCAGGGAACCATGTGGTACCAGGAGAGAAACTTGGGTTGGTCACATGCAAATGTCTTATCCATTATACAGGCTTGGAATATTATTATATCCAATAATATTGGGGGGGTCTTTTACTACTTGGCCACATACTCCTATTCCTCTTCATTCTTCTTTCTACTTCTTGGTGTTTCACTTTATGGATATATTATAATTTGTTGACCAAAGAGGGTTTGTTTCCCTCTTTAAAGAAAAACTAGGGGGGCCGGAGAGATAGCACAGAGGTGTTTGCCTTGCAAAGAGCTGATCCAGGACCCAAGGTGATTGGTTTGAATCCCGGCGTCCATATGGTCCCCTGTGCCTGCCAGGAGCTATTTCTGAGCAGATAGCCAGGAGTAGCCCCTGAAAACTGCCGGGTGTGACTCAAAAAAACCAAAAAAAAATAAAGAAAGAAAGAAAGAAAGAGAGAGAGAGAGAGAGAGAGAGAAAGAAAGAAAGAAAGAAAGAAAGAAAGAAAGAAAGAAAGAAAGAAAGAAAGAAAGAAAGAAAGAAAGAAAGAAAGAAAGAAAGAAAGAAAGAAAGAAAGAAAGAAAGAAAGAAAAACTAGGTAATTCATCAATGAAGATTTTTGGCCCTTGGTTGCTTGCATAAATACTTTTGCAGAATAAAATCTTAGAAATTCAACTGCTAGGTCAAAAAGTAAATGATTTGGAGGCCGGAGTGGTGGCACAAGTGGTAGGATGTTTGCTTTGCATGTGGCTGACCTAAGACTGACCATGGTTCCGACCCCTCCCCCCAGCATCCCATATGGTCCCCCAAGCCAGGAGTAACTCCTGAGCATCACCGAGTGTGGCCCAAAAACCAAAAAAAAAAAAAAAAAAAGAAAAAGGTAAATGATTTGGGGCTGGAATGATAGTAAAATGGATAGGTGTTTGCTTTGCATGCCAGCTGACCTGGAATTGATCCTTGGCATCCCATATGGTCTCCTGTGCAGAGCCAGGAGTGATTTCTGAATGCAGAGCCAGGAGTAACCCCAGAGCACCAGTGGATGTGGCCCCCAAACAACAGCAACAGCAGCAGCAGCAGCAACAACAACAATAAATAAAGAATAAATGGCTTAAAATTGAACAGACAGGGATCCTGTGAGGTAGTCCAGCAGTAAGATGCTTGTCTTGCACACAACTGGCAACTGACCCAGGCTCAACCTCAGCTTACCATATGGGCCCTCAACCTTGTCAAGAGTGATTCCTAGGAGCAGAGACAGGATTAAGCCCTGAGCATCCTGGGTGTGCCCCCCCAATGGAACAGAAGATGAGTTACTCTTTGGAATGCGCCTCGTTTTCATCCCTTTTCCATAAATGAGACAGTCGGGGTGGCCACGCTTTCCTTGACACTCTTGAGAGTCTTCTAGCTCTTTGCCAATCTGATAAGCAAAAGCTCCTATGTTTTCATTCATATTTAAATGAGGGAGGTAAAGCACTCCGTGTGCTCTTACTAGCTAGTTGTGGTTTTTGTGAATGGCCTGTTTATATTCTTCGTCTACATATTTCCACTGAATCATTGTCTTTTTCTGACTGTTCTGTAAACTAAATATCTTGGTGAATTAGGAAAAGGAGCATTTGGTCATACATTTTGGCCTGTATTTTTTTCCCTTAAATGTGCCTTTCTACTCTGTGGAGTTTTCTTTTTCGTTGTTGTTGCTGATTTCTGCACACGGACATTTATTATCTTCTCTGGTCTGCTTCATGGCTAGCAAGGCCCTTTCTTCCAAGAGATCATAGAACATTTGCATGTATTTTCTTTTGGCATTTTTATGGCTTTATTTTTCAAGGGCTTTATTAAAATTTTTTTCTCTTTACATCTCTAATCCAGATGGAATTTATTTTAGTGTTAGGAGTGAGGTAGGGACTACAGATATATTTATTTTTGTTCCAAATATCTGACTGGCATCCCTGTGTAGTGAATTGAATTCGCATGTGTTTTGGGGGAGACAAGTTCAAGTTTCTTTATTCTTTATTACCCATTTATCTGCCGGTACCAGTCCATCCTATTTTAATTATGGTAGCTGTATAATAATTAAAAAAAGTGTTTTATAGGGCTACTCCTCCCTTGTTAGTTTTTCCCTCCAAGAATTTTCTGGCTATTCTTTGGCATTTATATTTTCCAGATGAATTCATCCTTAATCTGTTGTTATTTAAAAATATCAAACAGTATTTTGTACAAAAGTCCACGGAGTTTATAGATAAATTATAGGGATGATGATTTGCTCATAATATTGTTGACTTTTTAATCCATGAACAAGATCTTACTGCTCTTTATTTAAATCTGTTTAATTCTCTTGCTTGGGGTTTAAAGCTTTATCCAAGTATCTCTGAACATTTGCCCCCACGCATGTTTCATGTTAAGTATTTATTTTCTGTTCTGATGGCACTTTATTTCTTCATTTCTTATTTTGTTTGTTCTTGTTTTGGGGTTACACCCAGTACTATTCGGGGAGTACTCTTAACTCTGCTCAGAAGTGACCCCTGGCGATGCTGGAAAACCATATCTGCTACAGGGACTCTAACCTGTTTGGCAGGATGCTGGGCAAGGGCCTTAACTCTATGCTGAGTTAAGAGTTAATCTTCAAGGCAAGATTAATTCTTAATCTCTCTGACCTGGAAATCTTGTTTTGAATTAGCTCCTTTCTAAATTATTATTTCCTGACTATTACTAAAATGTTTTCAAATGAGTTCTTAAAATACTTAGGTCCATAATAATTTATTAGTAGTCATACTTTCTCCTTGAAACATTTCTTCTGGGGCCGGGTGGTGGCGCTAAAGGTAAGGTGCCTGCCTTGCCTGAGCTAGCTAGCCTTGGACGAACCGCGGTTCGATCCCCCGGTGTCCCATATGGTCCCCCAAGCCAGGAGCAACTTCTGAGCACATAGCCAGGAGTAACCCCTGAGCGTTACCGGGTGTGGCCCAAAAACCAAAAAAAAAAAAACAAAAAACAAAAAAACAACATTTCTTCTTCTTCTTCTTCTTTCTTCTTCTTCTTCTTCTTCTTCTTCTTCTTCTTCTTCTTCTTCTTCTTCTTCTTCTTCTTCTTCTTCTTCTTCTTCTTCTTCTTCTTCTTCTTCTTCCTTCTTTTCTTCTTCTTTTCTTCTTTTCTTTTTCTTCTTCCTCTTCTTTTCTTCTTCCTCTTCTTTTCTTCTTCTTCTTTTTCTTCTTCTTCTTCTTCCTTCTTTTCTTCTTCTTTTTCTTCCTTCTTTTCTTCTTCTTTTCTTCTTTTCTTTTTCTTCTTCCTCTTCTTTTCTTCTTCCTCTTCTTTTCTTCTTCTTCTTCTTCTTCTTCTTCTTCTTCTTCTTCTTCTTCTTCTTCTTCTTCTTCTTCTTCTTCTTCTTCTTCTTCTTCTTCTTCTTCTTCTGTTTTAGGGCCACATCCGATGATGCTCAGGGGTTACTCCTGACTATGCTCTCAGAAATCGCTCCTGGCTTGGGGGACCATATGGGATGCTGGGGATTGAACCAAGGTTCGTCCTGGATAAACCACGTACAAGGCAGATGCCCTACCACTGGGCTATCACTTCAGCACCAACATTTTACTTCTTGTTTATTTTTTTTACCTTCCTTTATTGTCAGATAATTCTAGAACCAAGTTAAAGACTAGAAGTGATGTATCTGGTGGCAACTGGACCCTTAGAAGCTGGCCATGGACCCTCTGCCAATGATGGCTGAAACCTGGAAGAAAGAAAAAGACCCTTTCCATGTCCTCTCAGAGTTTGGCTTCCTCTTCTCACCACAAGGCAACCTTGGAGTACAGAAGGACCTTGGGCCAGAATCTCTGCATGCTCCAGGCTGGCAACTCTTTCAGATTTTTTCTCTCTCTTTTATTAGTTTAAACACTAGGAGATACTCAGGGCTTAATACTGGTTCTGTGCTCTGAGGTCACTCTTGGCAATATTCAAGGGATTATGTGGGTTTCTTGGAATCAAACCTGGGTCAGCTGTGTGCAAGGCAATAGCCCTACCTCTGTCCTTTGTTTGGGGGGGGGGGAGGAGTAGGGGAGCCATGCCCAGCAGCACTCAGGGGTTACTCCTGGCTCTGAGTACAGGAATCACTCCTGACAGTCTCAGGGGACCATATGGGATGCTAGGAATTGAACCTGGGTCAGTTATGTGCAAGGCAAACATCCTAGCCACTGTGATACTGCTCCAGCCTCATGCCCCTGCATCTTTTTTTTTTTTTTTTTTTGTTTTTGGGCCACACCGGGCGGTGCTCAGGGGTCACTCCTGGCTGTCTGCTCAGAAATAGCTCCTGGCAGGCACGGGGGACCATATGGGACACCGGGATTCGAACCAACCACCTTTGGTCCTGGATCGGCTGCTTGCAAGGCAAACGCCACTGTGCTATCTCTCCAGGCCCGCCCCTGCATCCTTTTAAAAGGCAGAGAAATGACTTTGTAGCTGTGCTTATATTAGCTATGAGGTGGGACAGGAAGAGAGATCAAGAGCATGGGGGATGGAAGTTTCTAGAAAATGAGGAAGAGCCTAGTGATAACCGTGTACAGGAGAGAGAGCAGTCTGTGTATTCTGCTCCAAGGCTGGAATGGAGGCTGAAAACACTGATGATAACGAATTCTCAGGTCTTTTCTTGCTACTTTGGTTCATCTCATCGAGGTCTGTCCCCCACTTTCCCAGCCCAAGGAGACCTGGGATAGAGGAAAGAGTCTGGACAGCAAAGAGGGACACTGGCCTGAGACTGGGGCTTGTGGCTGAAATCCAGCTTTTGCTAGACAAGAACAAGGCAGATGCTAATCTTTGGGGGTTGGGTGGGGGCTCAGGGCCCTGAGTGGGCACTCAAAACAGGGGCTGGGGAAGAATAAGGCAAAATGGGACCAGAGTTTGGACTTAGGATTTTCCAACAAGTGGGATAGAGGGACCAGAGCAATAGTACAAAGGTAAGGCATTTGCCTTGCATGTGGCTGACCCAGGATGGACGTGGGTTCTTTCCCGGTCATCCCATATGGTCCCCTAAGCCTACCAGGAGTGATTTCTAAGCACAGAGCTGGGAGTAACCCTTAAGCACTGTAGGCTGTGGCCCCCCAAAAAGAAGTGGTGTAAAGTAGGAACGCTAGGAGCATAAGCCTCCAGGACTTTCTTTTGAATTGTCTTGCAAAATCAAGCTGGATTCTGGACAGCTGTGGCTTTCTATGGAAAGTAGGTGCTACTGGTGGGTCCTGCTAAGTGTCCTGGCATGAATCTTACTCATTTCCAGTCTTCAGTTTGGCACCAGGCCCAAGCCTCTGGGGGAAGTTAACATGTCCCAGATGTGCTGGGTGAGAGGAGCCAGTAGGATAGAGGCACTATTTGGGAATCACAACGCAGTTTCCCCAGAAAAGCTGTCTCCTCTGGGTCAACACCCCTGGTGACACAGCTTAAGGATACCCAAAGAGCTGCATATGTCCTCCCCTTCCAAGGAACCCTCACAGTGTATGTACGTGGGAGACTCTAAATCGTGTTCCAGGGAGCTGGGACTCAGGCTTTGAAGGTTTGGTGATCATCCCTTTCTCTCTAGCTCTGCTGGTGATTGAGCCTCTACTCCGATTGCACATCTGAGGCTACCAAGTGTGCGTCCTTTCTAACCTGAGTCGGGTAACTCCAGTTTGCAAAGACTCTGCAGGACTTTTGTGTGTGAGGGTAGACAGGGTCTGTGCCTCAGCCAGACATGCTAGGCTCCATCTAGGATGACTCACTGCCACTGCCCAGGGTCCTCTCCTGGGCTGCCACTGGCCATCTTTTTGACCAGAGGCAGGAAACTTAACATCACCATAAGCCTCAGTTTTCTTACCTGTAAATAAGGTGGAGCTGGCAGTTAAGAAGGTTATGTAAGGGGCCGGAGTGATAGCACAGCGGTGGGGTGTTTGCCTTGCACACAGCTGACCCAGGATGGGCGTGGGTTCAATCCCCAGCATCCCATATGGTCCCCCGATCCAGGAGCAATTTTTGAGTGCATAGCCAGGAGTAAACCCTGAGCATCATTGGTGTGGCCCAAAAACCCAAAAATAAAGAAAGAAATAAAGAAGGTTATGTAAGTGCAGCTAAACTTGTGGTTTTGCCTGTAGCAACAGCACCAAGTCACAGCTTCTCCGGGCTTAGCAGCAAGAAAAAGGCCCATGGGTTTGTTGTATTAAAAAGTCCTGGATGGAGCTGGATAGTGGTGAGATGGATGGAGAGGCCTTTCTCCTCCATCTCAGGCCCTCCAGCCGGTAGGTCTGCAGGTTCAGGATAGCGGTGGGGAAAAGACTCACAGGCCGTCAGGTTTCAGGAGACATCAGCTTTATTCAAGGCCCTAGCCAACAGATGTGGCTTCTATCATAACCTTTTATGCTGGATATAATCAGCCCAACATTCAACACGTTACTTCTTCATCCTGCCAGCTCTCTTTCCCTCTTGCTGAATCTCCCTCCATCCTCTTCTCAATTCTCTTCCTGCCCCTGAGGCAAACCTTTGGATACCTACCAAAGATCCCTCCCAGAAATGGGCATGTGTTATTAGCTTGTAAGGTTATGTAGAAGATGGAGCTGGGGTGACAGGAGACATCTGCTTGCCCTCATTGGTCTACCCTCAGCAGCCCGAGGGGCACTGCGTGACTTTTTTTATGGACATGACAGTGATGGAGGTTCTAAGTGCACAACTTTTTGATCAGCATCTGTATATATAGCATAAGATTAACCTACAGATTCCTAGATCCATGAGCATCATTCAATCCATTTCTACTTGGGGGCCACACCCAGAGGTGCTCGCTCAGGAGGGCTACTTCTGGCTCTGAGCTCAGGACTCATACCTGATAGTATTTGAGCAATCATATATAAGCAGTGCTGGGAATCAAACTGGGGTTGATGATGCAAGGATAGTGCCTCTAACCCAGGGTTCTCAAACTCAATTTACCTGGGGGCCGCAGGAGGCAAAGTCGGGGTGAGGCAAGGCCGCATAAGGGATTTCGCTTACCGAATATTCGCAATAAAAATCGCATCAGTAAGAAAAAAAAATCTCATTAAACATCCGCATACCCCGAAAGAAACTGCTCCGGGTATGCGAATGTTTAATGCAATTTTTTTTTCTTACTAATGCGATTTTTATTGCGATTATTCGGTAAGCGAATAATCGCGAATACTGCGATATTTGAAGGCCGGCCTCGGGCCATAAAATGTTGTACGGAGGGCTGCAAACGGCCCGAGGGCTGCGAGTTTGAGACCCCTGCTCTAACTCCTGGACTAATCTCTCTAGGCCTGTTAGTGTTTTGCTTTGGTTTTCAGGCCTCACCTGGCAATGCTCAGGGATTATTCCTGGCTCTGCTTTCAGGAATAAATACTCCTGAAGGGCTCAGGGGACCATATGGGATATCAGGAATTGAACCTGGGCTCACTGCATACAAGGCAAGGGCTCTATTCACTGTAGTGTCACTCCAGCCTTGTTGAGTGTGTTTTTTAAAAATAGAAACAAGTAAAAAACTGAAAAAGAAAAAAGAAGAGGAAGAGAAAAGTCAAAGAAAGGAAAAATTCAAGGGAAAAATGTTCACTGTCAAAGCATTGCGCAGAGAGTGACAGGCTAACTCTGAAGGCTTGTGCAAAGGTTTCTATGCAACCCTTTGTTATGACTGTTGTCAGCACCTTAAAACCCACTTCTTATCTCCAAGTCCTTATCTCTGGTTTCTTATCTCAGGGTTTCTGCAGGTCAGAAACTGTCGCTGTGAGCCTGTCTGGCCTTTGCTTCAGGTCGCACGAGATGGAAACAGATGATCCCCAGAGCTGCTTTCTTTTCTTGTGATTCTGGACTTGGTCAGCTCCTGAGCAAATTCAGGGCCTTGCCTGGAACAGTCTTTCAGACGATTTTCTTTCGGACTGTCCCTTAACTGGTGTGTGTGTGTGTGTGTGTGTGTGTGTGTGTGTGTGTGTGTGTGTGTGACTACTTCCCACAAGCCCCTTCCTGAGCCACACAGGAAGTACGTACATCTCAACATCAGCAGCTACACAATACTTTCCACATTTGGACTTTCCTCAGTTCAGCTTCTTTCTGTTTTTGCTTTGTTTGAGGGACCACACCCCAAAACAGGTAGTGCTCAGGGCTTACTCCTAGCTCTGTGCTCAGGGATCACTCCTGACAGGGGGACCATATGGGTGCCTAGGATTAAACTCTGTTGGCCACCTGCAATGCAAACTCCCTACCTACTAACCTATCTCTACAGGACTTGTGTTCTCAGCTTTTAAGGGTACATGCAAATTAGAGTCCATCAGGAAAATCCAAAAAAAAAAAAAAATCTTCCCATTTTAAGTAGTTTATTTTTAAATAAAATAAATAAAGTAGTTTACTTTAAATAGTTTATTTTGGAGGGTATATTGGAGAGTTTCTTCAGGCCCTGTGTCTAGGGGTTGCTCTCTACAGTGTTGGGATGAGGAGGCATCATTAAGTGAGGCCCAGGAAGGCACTCAAACTTGACCATGTATAAGGCACTTTAATTCTTGTACTATCTCTCTGGTCTACTAAGGTAATTCATTTAAATATCTTTGTAAATTACCTTTTGCCAGGTCACATATTATAGTCATCTGTTCTCAACTTTGGTGGTGGCTTTTGGCCTACCACAATGTTGATGCTTTTCTGTACACATATCTTTGCAAATAAAAGTCTGTAAAAAGGTGCAGAGCTGGGTTGGAGATACAGTATAGTGGCTAAAGTGCTTGTCTTGCTGATCCCCGGTGTCCATTATGGTTCCCCAAACCCTGCCAGGAGTAATTCCTGAGTGCAGAGGCAGGAGTAACCCCTGAGCAACACTGGGTGTACCCCCCACCTCGCCACATTCAACAACAACAACAACAAAAGGTTCAGGGTTTTCTGCTGGCAACTCAAGATCCTTTCCTGCCCCGGGAATCTTGGGTCCTGCTCTCTGCCCATATAAGCTGGAGGCCAGAATGCCTGTTTCCCCAGAATTCTCATCAATTTGCTGCCAGTTCTGGGTTAAGAAAGAGGCATAAATCATAACATTGTTCTCCAGGTAGGTGTGTGAACTTCAGCAGATAAGAGATATGGGAGCAGCTGTTAGACATTTTCTCAGTTTGGTGTTGGGGGCTCATGTGTCTTGAGGTTTCAGCAATTTCCAGACACCCTAAAAGCTCATCATGAACTTGACAATGTACTCTTCCCCAGCTTTGGAAACACCTTGTTTCCTTCACTGAAGGCTTTTCTGCTTGACATGCCTGAAGTGGTTTCTGTGCTCCTAGCTGACCTGAGCTGGGATTTAGTGGGCCATGATTTACAATCACTCGCTTTCACTTGGGAGGCGGGAAGAGAAACTCTAAGGTGTTGCCAAACAATGCGGTTTCCATGGCTGCCTGCTGGCACTTCATAAGACTACCTCATAATTGATTTTACCAACCTATTGTTAGTAGACATTTAGATTGTTTTCCAGTTCTTCACTTTTATGACCCATCCTGTCAAGAACACCCTCGGCCATGAGGCTTGCATATTCATTTGGAATCATTTGAAGGAAGCTCACCCTCTTTGTTATTTTGGGTAGGTTTTGGCTTTGGGGCACTAATGGCTTGAACATGTTTTTGTACTTCTAGGTTGGTTCTCTGAGCTTTCCTCTTGTGGCCTCAAGATAACCTGACTCCCACTTATCAACTTCTCTCCCCTGCCTGTCTCCTGAAGGTTGGTTCTTTCTCATCTCTCTGACTCGAGTGGGTTGCCCCTGGCTTAGTCCTTGTGCCTCTTCTCTTTCCTATTGACAAGAATGAATGAATCAATCAAAAAAGAATGAATGAATGGAATAATTCTTTTTGCCTTACATACTGCCCACCCATACTTAGATTTTGAACTCAAGCCTGACTAGCATGCTCAAGTTACCTGTTCTGACCCTCTTCCTGAGTGTCTCAGGAGAGTCTCAAAACCACTGTATCAAGGGGCCAGAGAGATATCATGGCAGTAAGACATTTGCCTTGCATGCAGAAGGATGATAGTTCAAGTCCCGGCATCCCATATGGTCCCCCAAGCCTGCCAGGAGCGATTTCTGAGTGTAGAGCCAGGAGTGATCCCTGAGTGCTGCCAGGTGTGATCCAAAATCCAAAAGCAAAACAAACAAACAAAAAAACCCCACTGTATCAAATGGAACTCCTGAGCTTCCCTTCCAAACCTGCCTTCCCCAACTTAGCCCCAAATTGTGGTCATTCTAATTCTTTCATTTCCTCCAGTCCATGAAAAAATCCAATGGCTCCAGCTTCAGAAGAGTTCTAGATAGAACTCACCACTTCTCATCAGTTCCACCACTCGATTTTGGGGCCAGCCACTGTCTTCTCTCAGCAGAGTTTGTACTTGCTTCCAAATGATCTCTACTGCCCTCAGCGTTCACCCTCAGCTGTACTCTTCTCTCAAGAGAAGCCAGAGTCATCTTGTTGAAACATAAACTAGAGGATCCCCAAGGGATGCGCCTTCAGGATCTAAAATCTCCTGCCTTGTTCAGGCGAGATGCCAGGAGTTCGATCCCTGGGGCTGACCACAAGTGCTAAGAGCAGTTCTGGTAGCTTCCTTGTCCGAGACCCGGAGCTCAGCAGGCCAGCACCATAGCACAGCCTCATCTATAAGAGCACTGCAACTCTAGGGAACTGTTCCCATCAACACTACAACCACAGCTTCAGAGGATCAGAGGCCAGGGAAGGGGAACACAATTACATCACTCCTCTGCTCAGAATCATCCAGTGGTTCCCAGTCTCCTCAAGTAAAACCCTTGTCTGATCTTTTCCCCACTGTCCTTTGGACCCTGCGATTGTTCCTGACACTTAGAGCCCCCTCGGGCTACAGCAACTTCTTGCTTGCTCTCAAACATTCAGGCAAGTACCTACTTGGAGCTTTTTGCACCAACTGGTGCCACTCCCACCCCTGCTGGACCTCTTTTCCCTCTGTGCTCGGGGCCTCTGATCAAATATCTCCCACTTAATCTCCTTCTCTGAGCCTCCCAGGGGAAAATGAAAGTCTCTTGTCCCCCTGACACTCTCCATTCCACTTTGCCTTTCCCCTGAGTTCATCTCACCATCTAGCAAAAGTATTATACAAAGAAAATTCATCCAGGCTCTTTATTGTCTGTCTCCTCCCGTACATGCAAGCTTGTTGGGGAGTGAAACTTGGCCTGTTTAGTTCAGTGATGTAACTGCTTCGTGCTGAGAGCAGCCAGCTGGGCAGATGCTTCCATGCAGAGCTGATGGTATCCCTTCCGAGGACAGACCCCCACATACAGCACAGTGGAGAAAGATGGGGTCCCATTAACTGTGTGTTAGGGCCAAGGTGTGCGGAGGGCTAGACCATTTAGTTTGAGTAATTGCACTCATGAAGCTTGTCGGATGAAATAGATTAGTGATGCTTTTCTTAGAACACGTCTTGTTGTTATGGACACACAGCTGTGTTAGCTGAATGAGCCAATGACTTTGGTCTTTTTCTTCTAGCCCAACTGGCCTCCATTGGGAACTAAGGACCCCAGAGCCATTTACCAAGTAGATTTCCTATCCTCTCAGTCCTGGCAGATGGCGGTGAGTGGGAAGGAGGACTGCTTCCACAAGACCCTCAGCTGCCCTAGTTATCTCATCTGCAATAATGACTGTCTCATTGCATTGCTGTCTAAATAAGGTCTGGGATGTAGTGCAATGGGAGAGTTCAGGCCGCTCATGCGTGGGACCCTGGGCTTTGTCCTTGGTCCCACAGATACACAAACCAAAACAATGATGACGAGCTCCAGATACAGCCCAGCGGTGGAGCCTTTGCGGAGTGGTCCTGGGTGCCATCGCCAGCACGCCCCAAACCAACCAACAAAACCTAGGCAACGGAGCTGAAGTCAGTAAGCTAATTCATGCAGCTCCAGCCGCAGCTTTGACTGTCTCCATAATTATAAGCTAGCTGATTCACGTTTTATAGTAGAGGAATCCGAGGCTCTGAAAAGTGAGGAATTTATGGACAGGGAAGAGGGGGGTTTACATCCAGGACTTCTCCCTCACAATATGTTCTTCATTAAGCCAATCTTATGTAATAACTTAATTATCTTCCCTCCAAAGACCTAAGGCTAGAGAGAACCGAGTTTGATTTTTTTCCTGTTTCAAACCCCCCTCACCGGCTCCTCCTGCCCCAAGACTTTTCAGCCAAGTCTTTTCATCTCTGTTTCAACCCCTCTGGGCCTGGGCTAGTCTGAGCCTCTAGGCAGCTCATTCCCGAGAGACTTTCTCAATTCTCCTCCTTGCTCTGTGAGTGAGCCAGGGACTGGTTAGAGCTTGGTTGCCACCAAATAAGTTCTTCCCTGTCCTTTCACTGACAGTTCCATGTTTCTGCAGAACGACATGCCTAGCCAGACATTCCAGTATCCTTCACCCAACGGTGGATTTCTGACATGGCTGTGAGCAACTAGAGGAAGTGGAGCCAGACTGACTCTCAGGGTTAAAAAGGAGTGAGACTGGGGCCAGAAAGATAGCACAGGGTAAGGCATTTGCCTTGCACTTGGCTGACCTGGGACAGACCCAGGTGTGATTTCCGGCATCCCATACGGTCCCCCGAGCCTGTCAGGAGCAATTTCTGAGCACAGAGCCAGGAGTAACTCCTGAGCACTGCCTTTGGGTGTGGCCCCGGAAACAAAACAAAACAAAACAAAACAAAAAAAGCCTCTACAAGCTGGAGTCTAGGGGTTACTCCTGGCTCTATGCACAGAAATCGCTCCTGGCAGGCTCGGGGGATCATATGGAACGCTGGGATTCGAACCACTATCCTTCTGCATGCAAGGCAAATGCCCTACCTCCATACTATCTCTCAGGCCCCCCATTATTTTTTTAAGTTGTATGGGAGAGCTGGAAGATATCTCAGTATCTGAAACTATCTGCCTTGCAAGCCTGAAGCAGTGAGTTTGACTCCCTGTGACATATGCACCAAGTTCCATCCTGGAGGTTTGTTGTCAGTCCCAGGTGTCCCAAGTGTATAAAATCTACACTGCAGCCAGATGTGTCTGAGCACTGCCACTGAAACAAGGTGTGTGATCACAGTGACCAGGAGGGAGGCCTTTGCTGAACCTGTGTGTCAACACTGCTGCCGACTGTGGCGAGCACTCTGACCTGAGCACATGAAGTTCCACAGCTGAGGAGTGGGCCCTGGGGAGAATATGTGCAAGCACCACAACTAACAGGAGTGTACCCTGGTCGTGCACCACTAGCTGCTGTTTGCACACCCCCCCCATGAGGAGCCCAAGCAAGGTAAGAACCCCAAACCTAATGTGCATCATCTCTCAGCATCACAACCACATCAATAGAGGGGAAAGAGAGAAAGAAAACAAGATCCAAACAGCATACTCTGGAATGTGGATATAAAGTCTGGAGGCACAGCAGCCATTTTCTGAGCTGGAAGGGGGGATTTGAGGGAGAGATAGAGCGTAGGAAGGCTAGTGAGGCTGGTCATGAGGGCAGTGTTGCTGCCATCTAACAATTTTCCCTGACAAGAAGTCCTTTCTTGGGACACTCAGGGGCAGTCAGATGTACTCTGTTGGACCCACAGGTTCTCTAGGGGCAGGCATAGTTTCCAAAGGATATGGCAGCTACTGGGACTTTATCCAAGGGCCCTGCCAGTGGGCATGAAGGAGGGTCCCTTACCCATGAGCATGATCCAGAAGAAAATGTGTCTCTTTTTCGCCACAGCAAGTGAACAGGGAAGCTCTGGGCTCTAGGTCGGGGTCAATGAGCTGAGATGGCAATGAAACAGCTGTTTCCCGCTGAGGCATGTAAACACAGTGCCTGACATCCCAAAACTTTGTGGCAGTTTTAACAGTCCCGTGTTCATACCCCCACCCCACCCACAGAAAGCCCCTTCCACTTGCTTCAGTGTGGCAGTCCCAGAAACCACCAGAAAAGGCAAAAGAGACAGCAACGGTTGCTGAAGGCCCAGCAGAGAAACAGCTCAAAGGATGAAATCTCTGAGAAAGGACCCCAAGTGGCCAAGGCCATTGGGATAAATTCAAAGCAGCCAAGTGTCTTAGAGGTTATCCATGAAGTCGGGGCCCCAGAGAAGGATAGTAGAGTAGGCAGCAGCGACCAGGGTACAGGCCGTAGTAGTGGGGTCATCTTCACAGTTCCCTGAGCAAGATCGCTCACTGCCCATGAAGAAGACTCAAAGCCCAAAAGCTTCCTGCTCCTATTGGTTCCCCATCTCTCCTTTGACTGCCACTTGGCTGCCCTCAGCCTCTGGCACAGTGAGGGACTAACAACTGATTTTAGTGATATGCCCCCCCCTCACTTTTCACTCTCATTGTCCCTGTAATTCTACTTCTAGCATTTGGCCTCAAAATCATGACCAAGATTAGAGAGGCAGTACAAGGGTTAAGGTACTTAGCTTGCAGGAGGCTCCCTGGTACTACTATTGGGTCCCCTGAGAACTTCCATGAGTGATTCCTCAGTACAACTATGTGTGGCCCCCCAACCAAACCAAGATAAAATAAAACAAAAAAACCACCTCCAAATAATAACCAGAGAAGTAAATGAACAAGGTCCCTAGGCATCAAAACGTAGTGCAAATTGGAGAAAGAGCTCCGTACCACAGTGACCCTCTATGTTCTAATGGAAGTGTGTATCTGACAGCAATCAACCTTCAATGGATGACACTCCCTGAGGTAGGTAGAGAGTCAATGATGAATATCTGCAGGACAGTTCCAATTTGGTCAAAAATGCAGGCAGAAGGACCAGAGAAATAGTACAGAGGCTTTGCATGTGGCCAACCCCAGTTTGATTCCCAGCACTACATATGGTTCCCCAGACCTCACCAGTAGTCATCCCTGAGCACAGAGCCATGAGTATGCTCTGAAAACCATTGGGTGCAGCCTCAAACCAAATCAAACCAAACCAAACTAAACAAAAAACAAAGCAAGAATGTGCAGAGCTGTGTCTAGCACATTTGAGGTCCTGAGTCTGATTTCCTGGCACTATGGCTCCTGCTTATATTGTGGGGTGTTATGGCCCCTGGGCCATGTGGGGTGTGGTCCCTATTAAACAAACACACACACTCGCACAGGACCATTTCTCTCAAAACTTCAACTCCCTCAGGGATCAGTGGCATCTCTGAAGCCCTCACTAAAAGCTGAACCTGAAGGACTGGCCTGGTCCTTCTGCTCAGACACACAGGGTCTCACCCTGGCTGTATACAGCTGGCTACAGCCAGTGTCTGTGGAAGACGTAAAGGAGCAATCAGCAAGCAGGGACTCCTTGACCTGCTGTGTTCCCTGAATAGAGCAGTTTCCCCACTGGAGCTCAAGTCTATGGGTCCTGCTGATCTGAACCCCCAGGCTGGGCCCTGCTCTGAGCTCTACCAGTATAGCTTTGCTGAGTCCTCAGGGCCAGTGGAGAGTGGCTTTTCTGAGGGGCTTGCCCAGATGCAGAGAGATCTGTGGCCTCTCCCTCATTGCAGTCCTGGCTAGAGGCTGGTTGGAGACCTCATCCTAACATGGCACTTCTCTACTCAAAGGATGTTTCTAATTACCTTCAACCCCCAAAGAGCTGCCATTCCTGAAACTCAGAAACGAATATGAAAATGAAAAGAAAATGGGGATAAAAATACAAAAGGTGGGTATCATGCTGAAGTCAGGAAGGAGGAAAGGGACAGGCACAAAATAATATCTCTAGTGTGGAACTTAAAGAGACACAGCAACAGAGCAACAGAGGTCCAAAGGCAACATAATGTGGAGACTGATCCACGTAACTGAGTTGGGGTATAGGGATTTGAGATGGAGGAATGTTAGGGTCCTTGCGAGAGGGAGGGAGTGCACTGGTGATGGGTGTGGTATTGAAATCGTGTATGAGAGACAATTATTAATAGTGTAAATCACAGAACCTCAACCAATTAAAATATCAAACAATAAAATGTACAGAAGGTGGGAGGAGAGAGACTAGAGGCTAAGCATGTACTTGACCCTAGTCCCATGCTCAACACCATATGATCTCCTAACTGCACTTAACTTTCTTGGTGCAGCCTTGAAGGCTCCAAGTACCACCAGGGTGGTACAGGAGGTCTTGGTAGCACTGACCAGAGCAGGGCCACATGCCCAGACCCTGGCATCTTGGTCTAGTTGGCAGAATACCCCTTACCAGTGACCCCTGAGGACCATTTGAGAGTTGCCCCACCCTAAGTACAAAAAGAACAAAAAGGTGAAAGGGATTGACTCATTTCCTGATCAGTTTTGGGGTGCATATTGCTCTGTGACTTGTTCTCTCTAAATTTTTGTCCTGTCCTCCTCATCCTTTTAAAAATCATTCCTTGTTCCCAAAGCACCCGAGCTGACTTGAATGGAATGAAGCTGTAATTGCATTAAAGTCTGGACCTCCGGATGAGGGTTGGGCACCCAGCGGGTGAGATTGGGCAATGGAGACAGATGGAACCCGGACGGAGATTCGATTACCTGCTTCCTCCCAAAGCTGATCCGCCCAGTAACTGTGTTACAGCCCATTATGGTTTGGGCCCCCTCTCGGGCTGTTCAGGATTTGTTTGTCTGGGCTTCCTTGTGTCCTGCTGTGCTCCAAGATGGATGCGTGAGCTCTAGCTTGGAAGTCTAGGGAGGCAGGAGGCACAGGTGGTGTTGCTGTGGGGACCGAGAGTAGAGCAGGAGGTCAGCCGGGGCCAAATCAGCTTGGGACAAGAGGCATCGAAGCAGTCAAGAGAGGGAAGACAGGACAGGGTCGGGGTGGCTGGTGGGTACCTGAGTGCCAGGTGGAGAAGGCTGGTTTGGGTGGAGTTGCGAGAAGGGCACAACAGAGTTGCTAGTGTCACATAGGAGCAGGTGAAGGTGGTTTGGGGAAGGGAATGTGGTAGATATTGGTTGGCACAGAGTGTCGGGGGCCCTTTGTTGCATGTCAGCCCCTGAGGAGGTTGACTGATGGAGGGATGGAGGATGAGGCCTTTCTCCTCCAGCTCGAACCACACGTCAGTTACCCTGTTCAGTCAGCGGTTCTGAGGTGATTGCGGCGGGAAGAAAGCCAACGGGCAGTCAGGCTTCCGAAGAAAACAGCTCTTCATTCTGTGAAGAGGCCAAAGCCAAAAGGCCTAAGAATAGGCCCCAGGAAAAAAGCCTCTCGCCTTCCACAGACCCTTGATTTTATGCCCCAGAATCAGTTACCACCCAATGGTGGGAGCAGAATCAGGTACCACCCTAAGGTGGGAGCAGAATGCCAGGTCACACCCTAGTTTGATGCTAATCACTGATCATGGTAGGGTCAGTAACATAATAATCCCATTAAAATGTTTACATACACAACACCCTTGACCTGTCCATAGAGGATGAACCCATGAGTTTGGCCACACTGAGTTCTGAGAGGTGGAAGGGAGGCCTGGCCACCCCAGGGCATGACTCTAAGTTTTATTCATCTCACCCAGTCCCTGAATATGTCTGGGTACCTATGAAGAAGGGAAACACTGTGAGGGCGACTCTTGATGGTTCCATCCCTGGTCCCACCAATGCCCATACCACCTTTTTCCCACTTGACATTTGAGGGCTAAAGTCAGGGACAAGCCAACAGAGTTCCTCCCCAGCCATACTGCCTGGGGAGCTCATGATCCTGGGTTTCAGGAACACGGGCTCTCTCACTGTGGTCAGATGGGCAAGGAAAAGACACTCAGAGAGGTTTGAGGCCTGCACAGTGGGTGCATGTGGGGCCAAGTGGGGGTTATGGACAAGCCATGTCTGGCCGCCTTCACTGCCTCGTGTTTCCCTCACAGGGGCTGACTCCCGTTTTCCAAGATTCCACTTACTCTAATCCTGGGATTAGTGAGGAGGGGGAATTGGCAGCTTGGCTCAATGCAAGCTGCTCTGCTTGGAAACTTTCTCTGAGCATTCCCAGGCCTACTCGCCCCCACACCCCCCTTCCACGTCTAAGCTTATCTCTCTTTACTATTCTGACTTGCATCTTTGCAGGTCTGGAGATGAACTAGGACACTGGACATGGTGGGATGGCAGGGCCAAGCTACCATCTTGGGTTTCCCATCCCTGGATGCACCAACGTGGGGGTAGGTAGTGAGTGGGGGGAAGGCAGACTGAGGCAGTGAGCATGTTCCTGCAGGAAGCCAAGTGTCTCGAGGAACAACCCTGAATGATGATTGGGCCTCTGCCCAGCCCTAATCCCTTTGCACACATTCCCTTCCCTAAGGATTTTTCTCGGGGGGAAAAAGCTGTTTGATTTTCCCAGCCCGGAGACAATGAATGGAGGATTTAGGGTGGGGTGAGGATGGAGAATGGGGGCTGCAAGATGGAAAAACTAGATCTAACATGGCACCTCTCTTAGGGTGGAGCTAGGCGTGCCCACCCTCCAAATCCAGGGCTGCCCAGATACGATCGATGACTTTGGATGAAGGTCTTTGCTGGCACTCAGGAGACCCCTCGAGACACAGCTGGCATATCTGGCCTAGGAAATTTGTGTCAGTGAGTACAAAGACTGTATTGGGGACGGGTTGGTGTCACTAGTGGTCACCTCGGTGGGGGCTTGGGTGGGTGTGATTACAGTGGTGGTGTGGTGGGGACCGTCATGGAAACACTGAAATCATGATGGGGCTGTGAGTGGGAGGGGGCGAGGCTGTCCTTCCGATGCCATCTCTCTGCCTCTGCTCCCTGGTCAGTCTCTGAGTCTCCCCTCTTCTGAATGTGATGGCCAAGCTAAGAGCCAGGGGTGGGGTTTAGAGCTTCCTGGGGTGGGGGCTGCCTCCCTCATTTCTACTCTGTCTTTAGGGCTCATTAGTCTGGCCCTTTTGTCCCCACCTGCTCTGGCTTCTTCTCTGCTGCCCACAAACTTCCTCCAGTCGTTCCCACCAGCTCTTGCCTTAATCACCATCTCCAGCTCTTCTCTCAGCCCCACACATTCTAAAACTGAAGTCTGCACACACTGCCTCTGCTTCCTGGCCTCCCACTCTCTCCTAACCCCTACTCCACAGGTTCTGGGTTCCTAACCTTTGCTCTCAGAGTCCAGCAGAGGCCTCCCACACCGCAGCCTCCTGGGGGAAGATTAGCCCCAGGACCACCAGAGCATCCAGAGTCACTTCCCAGGGTTTTCAAGACTTGTACATTCATTCCCTCTTTCTCACCATCTAGTGATCTGCCCTCAAAACATTAATGGTTCCCTCTCTGGTCCCCCTTACAGCAGGATTCAGCATCCTTCCTTTCCCATTCCAGCCTGCATTCAGCAGCTCCTGGACCCATTTCTCTGACCTATAAGCTCCCTTTCCTTTATCTCTCTGCTCAAACCCCACTTCTGGCTACCGACTGGTCTCCCCTCTTGCTTCTCTAGCAGTGAGATGGACACCTAGTGCTAAAAGCATTTTGCCCCCTCCACCCCCCAGCTAGACTTACTCTTTCCTTCCCATCACAGATCAAGCTTTTGCCTCCTCATCCTTTTCTATAAATTCCCACCCACCCACCAGTCCTGTCAATTTTCCTGGGTCATGATTCTTTGAAGACGAATGCAGAATCTAATTTTATTTTCAAAACATGAAGCCAGCTCATCATTTAACTTTGCTCTTTTAAGTCTATTATCCTGATTAACCCTCTTTCGTATTAAAGCCAACAACTTATATAAACCTTGGATCTTTTTTCTTAAAAAATAAACTCCATTATGATAATTCATAACATGTTAATCTGTGTTGTGTAAACTGTTAGCTTTTTTAAAAATAGCACCTGTTTAACATGGTGGCAAATGTCTTAGAAATTGCCTATATTTCCTTGTGCTTGTTTTCAAAACTGCTGAGGCCAACCAGAAAAGTGATGCACTAAAACAACAACAACAATACCAACAGCAACAACAGAATCATTTGAAGCAACTGAAAGCTAATAAGATAAGCGAGTGGAATGATTGGGCAGAGACTGAGATGATAGGGTTTGGGGAAAGAGATTCTGGCTTTGGAGAAAGGTTTCCTTTGAGAATGTAGTGAGTGACTGAGAGTCCCCTGGGGATGGGAGACAAGGTCTATCAAGAAGAGTGTTTGGTGATGTGTGTGTGTGTGTGTGTGTGTGTGTGTGTGTGGTTTTGTGGCCATAGCAGGTAGTGCTCAAGGGTTACTCCTAGCCCTGCATTCAGGAATTGGGGGACCATATGAGATGTCAGGTATATGGAAACCCAGCCATGTGCAAGGCAAACACCCTACCCACCATATTATTGCTCCTGCTCAAACCTTCTTGCTTTGTGTAGGGGCTCCAAAAGGCTAAACATAAAAAATAAGGAGGAGTTGAAAGTAAACTGTTTCACACAAGGTTTAGAGCTCATGTTGGATTCATGAAAATTCCTGGTATTGGATTAAATTGATTCAGTATTGCTAGAGTAGTCCAACCCTTGAAATTCTTTGCAAGATGATTTCATCCTGATGACATATCGTTTCTACAAAGTTTTGCAACTATGATGTCCAGGGTATATATAACCAACTTCCCACAAAGCATTTTTTTTACACTGAAACTAACACAACCATGACACATGATGAAGCAGAGAATAAGAAAAAATATACAAGAAAGACAAAGCCCATGGGGGCTCTAGATATTGGCAAACATATAGATTTTAAAATTAAAACTATAGAATGTGCTGGAGGTGGGAGTGAAACTGGGGACATTGGTGGAGAAAAGTGGACGCTGGTGAAGGGATGGAGGCTTCAACATTGTTTGGCTGAAACTCAATCATGCACAATTTTGTAATTTTGTACCTCATGATCATTCAGTAAATGAAAAATTTTGGGCCAGAGCAATAGCTCAGCAGGTAGGGTATTTGCCTTGTACGTAAACAACCTAGGTTCCATCTCTGGCATCCCATATGGTCCCCTGAGCCTCCCAGGAGCAATTTCTGAGCACAGAGCCAGTATTAAGCCTGAGTGCCACTGGGTGTGGCCCCACAACAAAATAAAACCAAAAAAGGAGAAAAATATTAATATAAAAACCAGATAAGATGCAAAGTAAGACTTAACCTTAAAAAATATTTTACTAGCGCTTTCTAATTTTTGATATTATAGGAGGTCATATAATAAAAATAATGCTTATACTTTCTACAATAAAATAGCAGTGTACCTTAAAATATAAATATGGAGAATAATTCTTAATATACTTAAGAAGGTAAAAGATGTGACTGAAACTTTTGGCAGAAAATTCAGCATTTTTCCCCTAGGTGATAATTCTAGGACAGAACTAATAATGTCTGACACTAATAACTCAAGGAATATACCCCCTACCCTCCTTTTGGGGGGCATTGGTAATGGGAATGTTGCACTGGTGAAGGAGGGTGTTCTTTTTATGACTGAACCCACCAACAATCATGTTTGTAATCAAGGTGCTTGAATAAAGATATTTAAAAAAGTAAATAAAAATGGAAAAAAATTCAAGGAATATCTTCATGTATGTTTAAAATCATGAGAAATGAAATAAGAAAATACTTCCAGAATTAAGTATGCAAACTTTTTAGGATAGAGAATATTAAAGAAAGTCAGATTTCCCAGGATGGGAAATATTGAAGATCTAGATGAACACAGGAGAAAGTTTTAAGAAAACAGGACAGAAATGGTCTATGAAGAAGAGATCATGGCTGAGACCTTAAAAAGAAAAGAATCTGGGCCCGGAGAGATAGCACAGTGGCGTTTGCCTTGCAAGCAGCCGATCCAGGACCAAAGGTGGTTGGTTCGAATCCCGGTGTCCCATATGGTGTCCCCCGTGCCTGCCAGGAGCTATTTCTGAGCAGACAGCCAGGAGTAACCCCTGAGCACTGCCGGGTGGGACCCCCCCCCCAAAAAAAAAAAAAGAAAAAGAAAAAGAAAAGAATCTATAAACTCTGTGAACATGTTCCAGAAGCCCTAAGACCCCAAATCAGTATCCATGGAATGGAATCTTTATCTTGATACATCATTGTAAAAATCTTTATTATCAAACTATAAGCTGAGGGGCTGAAGTGGTAGTACAGTGTTTAGCTGATTGCCTTGCATAGGCCAACACCAGTTGGATCCCCAGCATAGCATGTTGGTTCCCTGAGCCTCAGATAGGTGTGGCCCTAAATCTTCCCATTAAAAACAAAAATGAGCAAAAAGCTGCATATCAAAGATACGTAAACCTTGGAAAGGGCTAGGGAAAAAAACTCCTACAAATTATCTTCAAAGGGGCATTAATTAGATATACAGCTATGTTTTGTGTGTTTGTGTTTTGGGATATATTCAGCTCTCTGCTTAGGGATCATTCTTGGCAGGGTTCAAGGATTCATATGGTGCCTGGAATTGAATCTGGGTCAGCCCTATGCAAGGCAAGTGCCTTACCCTCTGTACTATCACTCTGGCACCTATATAAGCTAATTTTGTAATGAAAACAAAGGCAGTCAGAAGACAATGGAATTCTAAGGAAAATAATAGCCAACTTATATTTATCTAGGAAACATTATTAAGAAATCATATTAAATAAATTTTAGACAAAAAATGAAATAATTCCAAATAGAATTTTGAGATGTCAGAAGAAATAAGTACTAATGAAAATGATAAATATGTGTGAACTATAAAATAATATTGTTTGTATAGAAGAATAATAATATGATATTATTTGCAGGGTGTTAAGGTCCTAAGGTTCTTGCTATATATATATATATATATATATTTTTTTTTTTTTTTTTGGTTTTTGGTTTTTGGGCCACACCCAGCAGTGCTCAGGGGTTACTCCTGGCTGTCTGCTCAGAAATAGCTCCTGGCAGGCACGGGGGACCATATGGGACACCAGGATTTGAACCAACCACCTTTGGTCCTGGATCGGCTGCTTGCAAGGCAAACACCACTGTGCTATCTCTCCCGGCCCTTTGCTATATTTTTGAGAGAGTAAAATAATTAACTGATAATAGGATTTGTTGAGAAAGACTGCTATAATTTGTGTAGTTACTAAAATATTATAAAATTTATAAATATTAAATTAACAAGGAGGGTGACTGAATAAAATAATTCTAAGATGATAAATGGAGAGATAAAAAAGCACAAAATAGGAATAAAGAAAGCATTAGTCTGGGGGCCAGATAGATAGCACAGAAGTAGGGCATTTACCTTGCATGAGGCTGACCCAGGACTGACGGTGGTTCGATTCCCAGCATCCCATATGCACAATGTCTGTGTGTGCAAATGCAAGAAGGCCAGAGCCAGTGGCCTCAGGACCAGCACTCAGGCCCCAGCAGCTATGAGTCTATGGATAAACGCACCCAAATCTGTTGCCTTTCCAGGTTTAATTCAGTTGCATTTTTTCTTTGCTATGGTCTCCTGAGAACTCCAGTGAATTGACTCTCCTTTTGCCCATAGCGGTAATTGGCCACTTTCATTTTCTGCTTGACGTCATTGCTTGCTTCAGGTGTTCTTTGTTTTCTTAGAGTTTCTTTTCTGGGGAATTCACCAAGACAGTATACCTTTGCTTTAACTCCTTTTCTTTGTTGTTTTCTGGACCATACCCAGCAGTGCTCAGGGGTTACTCCTGGCTCTGCACTCAAGAATTACTCCTGGTTGGAAAAAAAAAAAAAAGAAAAGAAAAAAAGGGGGGCAGAGATAGCACAGCAGATAAGGCGTTGTTTGTTTTGCAAGCCACCAACCCAGGTTTGATCCCTTGCATCCCTTATAGTCCCTGAGCCTGCCAGAAGGAATTTCTGAGTGCAGAGCCAGAGTGCTGAGCACTGCCGAGTGTGACCCAAAAACCAAAAACCAAAAAAACCCAAAAACCAAAAACCAAAGAAACAAAAACAACCCAACCCATATATATATAAAACGTGTATATATAATACCTCTCACTGTCCTTATCCATGTTGTCTTTCTTTTTTTTTTTTTTTTTTTGGTTTTTGGGCCACACCCGTTTGACGCTCAGGGGTTACTCCTGGCTATGCGCTCAGAAATCGCCCCTGGCTTGGGGGGACCATATGGGACGCCGGGGGATCAAACCACGGTCCGTCCTACACTAGCGCTTGCAAGGCAGACACCTTACCTCTAGCACCACCTTCCCGGCCCCTTCCATGTTGTCTTTCACCTGGCCTGTTTGGATTGATTTTTTTTGCTCCCATAATTTCTTTTCCAACACTTCTAGATCACCTATCTGATAAATACAAATTACATGGGGCCTTCTATTCTGATCCCATCACTCACTGATAACTGAAGAGTAACTTCCATTGCCTGCAGCAAACAATCCCAGTCCTCCTCTAAACACACCAAGTCCTTGTGGTCGGAATGATAGGATAGCAATCCCATCTTCGGCGGCCTGAGCAATGCCCGGAGTATTCCTTGAGCTCAGAGCCAAGAATGAACCCTGAGAACTGCCAGATGTGGCACTAAAACAAAGCAAAACAAAACAAAAACAAAACACACCCAGTCCTCAATGGATTCATTTTTGTTCACTGTCACACTCATCACTCTATGGTTCTTTTTCTCAAAACTGGAACAAGTTTTTCAGCCCTCTTCATTGCTACAATCAATCTTCACATTTCCCCATCATCAGTGATGTTCTTTCCTCCATTTCCAGAAGTGAAGTCCATGCCATTCTTTATGGTTCGGTTCAAAACCGAAGCCTTTACATTAGTCTTTGTTTTTCCTGCAGAAACATAGATTTTGATGAAAACTGATGGGGTTGGGGACCAGATAACAATGAAGTCCTTAAAATATTAGGTCTAGGGCTAGAGAGATAGTCCAGGGATTAAGGCAAAGTTGATGCTGCTTTGAATCTCCAGTAGTATCCCCATATGGCTCTTTGAGCCTCTCTAGGAGTGATCTCTGAATACACAGCCAGGAATAACCCTTGAGCACAGGTAGCTGGGTCCCCAAAAGCAAACAACAGCAACAAAACCCCTAATTATATTCTTTTCATTACAGTGCCTTCAGACTGCTTTGCAGTGAACTCCGGGCTAGTCTTAGCCTCTCTGGCTCTCAATTTCTCTGCTGTGCAGTGAGTCCTTTGACAAGAATCAATATTTCTCCAGCAGAGTACTATGTAGCTGTAAGAAAAGAAGAAATCATGCAATTCTTCACAACATGGATGGAACAGGAAGATATCACATTGAATGAAGTAGGCCAAAAGGACAAACATGGGAGGAACTCACCTATATGTGGTATTTAAAATAATCGGGCAAGGAATTGAAATCACCCTTGGCTGCAGAGAATAGGGAGGAGAAGGACAGAGAAGGAAAGAAATTGCTAGATAAGAAACAACAGGGAATAAGAGTAAATAAGGGGCCAGAGAAATGGCATGGAGGTAGAGTGTTTGCCTTGCATGCAGAAGGACGGTGGCTTGAATCCTGGCATTCCATAGGATCCCCCAAGCCTGCCAGGAGCAATTTCTGAGCATAGAGCCAGGAGTAACCCCTGAGTGCTGCCGGGTGTGACCTCCCCTCCAAAAAAAGAATCAAGATAATTTGAGCATATCAGTGGTGTAGGAATGTTAGAGCTAAAGGTCCACACCAAAGAGGCAACAACACTGAACACAGGAATTCAAACTTCAACATCTAAAAACTTAAAAATATGCCTATAGAGGTGATAGGCTGGGGATGGGGTGGGGATAGGGGGAACCTGGGAACCCCAAGGGGGAAGAAGAGACACTTGTGGTGGATTAGTGTTGGAACATAGCATGTTAAAACCCAACTATAAATAGCTTTGTGAATTATGGTGCTTTAATAAAATTAAAAAGTAAATGAAAAAAATTCGCCTTTTCCAAGAAAGGAAGGAAGGGAGGGAGAGAGGGAAGGAGGGAGGGAGAAAATGAAAGAAAGAAGGAAGGAAGGAAGGAAAGAAGGGAGGAAAGGAGGGAGGAAGGGAAGAAAAGAGGGTGGGAGAAAGGAGAAAAGCAGGTCTTCACTATGAGTACATACTGTCTTGGGTAATGCAGAATCTTTAGCGTCTCCAGTTGGACCTTCCAAACACTTCCAAACATTGTCTCCAGATTGGGCAAGTCTTGGGATCTTCCTGCTTGGCATTCCCTGATGGGTATGGGGAACCATGGAGACTAGAACCATCGGGTGGTGGAACAATGAATGGGTAAAATCTGGAATCAAGCTATAGAAAATTCTCAGGTTGTGTCCTGGCACCTGTGGACAGAGGTATTATCTTGGCTTCGAAGAGGCACAGACTTTCACCTGGCTCTGGCTGAAAAAAAATTTAGAGGTTCCTGATGGGGAGGTTCCCAGGAACACTCTGGGTTAGGGAGCTCACCCCATGCAGATCTCCATAAGTGGGGCCAACTGAGTAAGGACTGATTAGTAGCGGAGATCACCATAGAACTGGAAGAGAAGCAAGGACAGCCAGTCTTTTTTTTTTTTTTTTTTGGACAGGTAATCCCAAGAATTTGGGGCACAGCCATGGCTAAGAAATAGAGGAGGTTCAAGATTGTCCATAGTGCTTTGGGGCAGTGCTGACGGGCTGCAGAATGACCTCAGCAGCACTGATGCTTGGGGTGGAGGCTAAGCTCCTGGTGGTCACTGGACGGAGGGTGAGGAGTGCAGAGGAATGTAGCTGTGGGGATGGAGGATGGCCAGGGTGGCTGACAGGAGGCACAGCTCCTTTCTTCATGCTGATTCCGCACTGGGGAATGAACCAGCGTGTTGCCCAACTTGGGAGGTGCGTTTGTGTTTGCAGGAAGTTCTGGGAACTGCTCCATTCACTGATTTCCCACGTCATCTCTACCACCAACCTCTCTGGATGGGGAACAAGAACCCCCCTGTCTTGTACGTGCTCTTGGACCACAACTCCACAGTGCTTGAGGTGGGAAGTGACTGATAACTTGGAACTTGGAAAGGAACTTGCAACTTGGAAAGGGGGAGACTGCTAGTATTTACATACCCGTCTGTGCTCAGGGGTGGTGCTCTGACTGAGGTCAGTTGGCTTCAGGAGGTGATGGGCAGGGAGGGGGGGGTGCCGAGTGGGGACTGGTGCCAGGTTCTGAAATCACACACATACATACAATTTTAGAGGCTATGATTTCTCCTCTCCTTTCACTTTTCTTTTTCTTTTTGAGCCATACCCAAAGGTGTTCTGGGCTTACTCTTATTTCTGTGTTCAGGGATCATGCCTGGCAGTATTCAGAACATATGGAATGTCTGGGAACAAACCAGAGTGAGATATGTGCAAGACAAATGCCCTGTCCTCTGTACTGTTTCTCTAGTCCTATTTTCTTCTTTCTTGCTGTTGCCCATTTTCTGAGCATGAGGGGTGTTATGTTTAGGGTGTCTGCACTACACCTGGCTATGTTCAAGGTTATTTCTAGCTCTGAGCTCAGGACTCTATCTTGGTGGTGCTGAAACATTTGATGCATGAAAAAGGACTATTATTTGTTGTTGTTGTTGTTGTTGTTGTTTGGAGACAACTCTTGGCCAAGCTCAAAGCTTATTCCTACCTCTGCAATTAGGGGTCACTCCTCATGGGACTCAGGGAACATATAGGGTGCTAGGCATCGAACCCAGATCAGCCATATGCAAGGCAAGCTCCCTACCTACTGTACTATCTCTACAGCCCTCATTCTTGAATTCAGAAGGGTTTTCCCAGTTAGGACGATGCTGTGCAGACATTCTGTCTCTCTTTCTGGGCTGGCTGTGGTCTTTGGCTGTCAGGTAATGAAGCCACTGTGGCCTGAGCAGTGTCTGTGCATGTCCATGTCCCATTGGCGCCCCCGCCCCCCCCCCCCCGTCCCTGACTCCCCCACGAGTTTTTGCAAGTCTTCTTAGAGCCAGTTTCCCCATCTGGGCAAACACAGAAAATCCCACTGAGAGTGGAGTCTCCGAGTTGCCCCCAGACACTAAGGATGTGAGCTACGTGCTGGGAGTGTTGGGGAGGTGCAGAAGAAACAGGAGCCCCTGGGTGGGGCATGCAGGAGCTGTTGCGAGTCTAGTTTCTTAGACTAGGGAAGCACAAAGATGCGGGGGAACTGGTCTCAGAGTTTCAACATGGCTAAGTGGCAAGTCAGGGTCCCCAGTCAAAGCTTGGGGACCCCGGGTGGCTGGAGAGCTGTGTCATAGAGCAAACCCTGACCTCTCGCTTTCACCCCCAAGCTAAGGACGGCTGGATTTGGGTGCCCCCCCAAAGCCTGCAATCAATTTCCAGTCATCCCTGGGGAGTGGAACCCCGAGCCCCTCTGAATCTGCATTTTCTCTCCAGCTGAAAGGGAAGTTTGGAACCGCATGATCCCCAGCTTGTGGCAGCAGCCGCTGACATTTCAAGAGGCTTCCGCTGGCTAAAATAAGCAGCAGGAGCCTGCCTGAGGCGGGGAGGGGGCAGCCGGGCTGTGTGTGTGTGTGTGTGCGTGTGTGGAGGCCGGAGGCTGTCAGTGGTGTGGTGAGGGGGTGCTGAGGACTAATTGTGAGTTCATGAGCTCGGCGGGGGCCACTTTCTCCCTTCCATGCCCACAGCTGGCTCTGAGTTAGTCATCGGTCATCCGTCACTGCTCATCCCTGGTTGCTTCAGAGTGGTCAGCAGTGATCCTGGGCAGAAGACAAGCTGGCCTTGACCTCAGGCTCGGGGTATCCAGGGTCCATATTCTCTTCCTGTCATGTCAGATTTGCTACTTTTAATCTTCTTGCATCTTCGGACCAGCCACTGCAAACCGCTGATCCAGCTGTTACTGCACCCCAGCTAGACCTCCATCACCCATATTTTATCTCCTGAAGGAGAAAACTTCTTTCTAATTCACTGGGGCCAGCCTGTCCTGTGAAGCCTGCCACTTTACCCCAGAGAGTGCCCTACTGTGCCAGGGGTGCAAGAGCAGAGGATGACCCCAGACTCTGCACTCAGGAAGTTTGCAGACATGCCCAGGATTTCTAGAGGCTGCTGTCTCTCATTGTCTCCTCTTCTCTGATGGGCTTCTGTACCTTAGATCACTGTTAGTACCAGGAGTCCAGGTCTTCCTCCCAGCCCAAATCCACCCTCAGCAGAAAGGTGTCCACTCAGGACACACAAGACAGGTGTCAGCCCTGGGATGTGGATGTGAACTTCTGGGAAAGCTGGGCAGTGTGGAAGGGGTATCAAGGATGACTGGCACTGCTGGTCAGGTTGAATGGGGTCATCTCTTTTAGCTTGTGGGGTAGCACAGGGCCCTGAGGCACACTTAGCCATACTCAGCTGAGACAGAAGTCACTGACTCCAGTCTTATGCCCAATGTAGGAGTTGCTGTTATCTTTCCTTCCTCTATTCCCTTTCCATGCCTCCCTCCCTCGCTCTCTCTCTTTTCCTTCCTTCCTTCCTTCCTTCCTTCCTTCCTTCCTTCCTTCCTTCCTTCCTTCCTTCCTTCCTTCCTTCCTTCCTTCCTTCCTCCCTCCCTCCCTTCCTTCCTCCCTCCCTCCCTCTCTTTTCCTTCCTTCCTTCCTTCCTCCCTCCCTCCCTTCCTTCCTTCCTCCCTCCCTCCCTCCCTCCCTTCCTTCCTCCCTCCCTCCCTCCCTCCCTCCCTTCCTTCCTTCCTTCCTTCTTTCCTTCCTTCCTCCCTCGCTTCCTTCCTGCCTTCCTTCCTTCTTTCCTTCCTTCCTCCTTCCTTCTTCCTTCCTTCTTCCTCCCTTCCATCCTTCCTTCCTTCTCTCCCTCTTTCCTTCCTTCCCTCCTTCCTTCTCTCCCTCCCTCCTTCCCTCCCTTCTTCCTTCCCTTCTTCCTTCTCTCCCTTCTTCTTTCCCTCCTTCCTTCCTCCCCCTTCTTTCCCACCCTCCCTCCTTCTTACCCTCCCTCCCTCCCTTCCTTCCTTCCTTCCTTCCTTCCTTCCTTCCTTCCTTCCTTCCTTCCTTCCTTCCTGCCTGCCTGCCTGCCTTCCTTTCTTCCTCCTTCCTTTCTTCCCTCCCTCTCTCCTTCCTTCCATCCTTCCTCCCCTCCCTCCCCCTCTCTCCCTTCTTCCTTCCCTTCTTCCTTCTCTCCCTTCTTCTTTCCCTCCTTCCTTCCTCCCCCCTCCTTCCTTCCTCCCCCTTCTTTCCCACCCTCCCTCCTTCTTACCCTCCCTCCCTCCCTCCCTCCCTCCCTTCCTTCCTTCCTTCCTTCCTTCCTTCCTTCCTTCCTTCCTTCCTTCCTTCCTTCCTTCCTTCCTTCCTTCCTTCCTTCCTTCCTTCCTTCCTTCCTTCCTTCCTTCCTTCCTTCCTTCCTTCCTCCCTCCCTCCCTTTTTCATCCCTCCTATTTCTCCACTCTCATCATTCACAAGTTCCCTCATTCCTTTAACAATTGCCCCACCAAGAAGGCTGTTCTTGGTTCTGCTGAAACTCATCCTGAGAAGCTCAGTATTCCCTGTCAACCCAGTCCAATGCGACTCTGACTTGGAAAATCTCCCTTAGTTCACCTTCTGCTGGTAGGCCTTGAGTGCCTGGACAGCTCATTGAACTCTTCTTTCCATGGCAGCTCTAGGGGTTCAGGTTATGCTCTGCCCTACTCTATTGCATCTTCACATGGTCTGCCTACATTCTTGGCCTCCCTTTACAGCAGGACCTTGGGCTGTTTGGGGAGCCATGGCACAGATGGCCTTGATTTCATGGCACTGCTGGTCTATCCCAGTGCTTCTGAATATTCTGTAGGGGGCCAGAATATTCAAGGGGGGGGGGCAGATATGAAAATCGCATAAATAGGGGTCTGGAAAATACTTGGGTACCTACCTACTGGTGAACAGGAAGAAAACAAGATTGGAAAAAAGGTGGAGAGAGGCTGGTGTCATGAAGGGGTCCAGAGAAAGGAAGTGATGGGAAGAGTGACTCTGGTGGGGACAAGGGTTAGAGCATGATAAGGTGGGGACAGTCCACTGGGTACTGCACCTGGGGCTGTGTATGGTCACATGTGTGGGATGTGTGACTGGTCCAAAAAGCCTGGGACTGTTTTCGTTTTGGGGCTACAACTGGTAGCGCTGAGGACTTAACTCCTGGCTCAACTTTCAGGGATCACTTCCAGTAGGCTCTGGGAATATAGGTGATGCCAGTGGTTAAACTTGGGTTGGCACATGCAAGGCAAAGCCCTCCCCACTGTACTATGTCTCCTGTACCCCCTAATCCATACACATGGGGCTGTGAGCAGTCAGCATGTGTGGGGTGGTGTGAATGGTTGGCTTGTTGCTGGTTCTCACTTGGTCTTTGCCATCGCACTGGCCACTCAGGGGTGGTCAGATTCTGAGAACTCTAGACAAGGCCCCACCTGCCCCACCTTCCCTGAAAGCCAGACTCGAACTCCCTTTGCCTGTAGGGTCTTTGTGCTCTGTCCTTGTCTGCTGAGGAGTTCACATGAGTGCCAGCCTCTCCGTAGTCCCTTACTCCTGCTGCTGGGCCCACCGGCCTCATCGCCTCCCCGTCTATCCTTTTTCCTTATCCTATCAGACTCAGGTTTGACACAAACTCCTCCCAAACCCCCCTCAAAAATATACTCAACCCTCTATACCCCCATGTGCCTGCCTATCTGCAGGCGCTGTAAGAAGCCAACCCACAGAGAGTTTGACCTTCACAGATAGAGGCTGAGAAGCCAACCAATGGATGGGATGGGGGGAGAACTCTATGTCTTCAAGGAGCTCTGATGTGGGGAGAGGGGATGGTCCTGCCTTTAGAGTCTTTCCTATGCAAGGAAGCTGAGGTGGGTGAGTTCCTGTTCCTGTGGGACACAAGGCAGAGGCTCAGAAGCACTATTTCCCTGCCGTTTGAGGTTGATGCTAGTGTGTTCTCTGCCAGTTACATTATACAGGTGGTCGGCAACCTTTTTTTTCAACGGAGCCAAATCTCGCCAAAACACGATTGAAATGTATTTTGAGAGCCACACAGGGCGTGCACTGGCAGAGGCTGGGAGCAGAGTCCTGACTCCTGGAGCGGGTGCCCGGCACACAGAAAAGCCGCATTCAAAAGTGGAAAGAGCCACATGTGGCTCGAGAGCCGCAGGTTGCCGACCACTGCACTATACCACAGTACACTTAGAATTCCTCCGACCCAAAGCAAGACTGGCTTCCTGTGGCTCTGGTCTCCTTTCTCACGGGGATGTCCTCTGATACTCCTAAAATAGTCCTGCCCAGCTCCATCCCATGCTCCTGGACACCTCAGAAGTACCTGCACCTTCTCTTGTTACTTGTGGACATCTGTCTTTGCCTCCCAATCACCACAGGCAGTGCCCTTGTGTTGGGAGCAATGGAAAGGATCTCAGGGTTCAAAGATTATGGATGTGATCTGCAGAATGCTCAGAACCGACCTGTGTGTGCATGGGTGTGCATATATATTCATGCATTGTGTGTGTGTGTGTGTGTGTGTGTGTGTGTGTGTGTGATGGTTATAAGGCTGGGGCTCTGGGACTCTGATTCTTAGTCTAACCATGGAACCCCCAGCCTTTTCTCTTACCATCAGAAATGCCGCATTAAATTACAAAGTCAATAAATTTTTATTGCACAGAAAACAAAAGGTCAATAATTTTGTTAAAAGAACTGTTTGCGATCCATGAAGACAAACTGATTTATACAGATGAGGAATAAATGGGATCTCGAGGTCACTGTGGGGTGAGTGGGAACCACACCAGGCCATTTGGCTTCTGGCTGATGGTTAAGCCAAGCTTGGAAGGTACGGGGTGGAGAGCAAGGTTTAGAGGTCCAGGATGTGGATGAAGATCATAGTTTTGTGATCCTGCCCTGTGGGACACCCCAGATCCATGATGTGCCTGGAGAAGTAAGTGAAGTTAAAAATGTTGCTAAAGGGGTTAGAAAGATCGTGTAGGGGTTAGGTGCTTGTCTGCATGTGGCCAACCTGGTTCAATTCTCAGCATTCTATGTGGTTGTCTGAGTACCAAGAGTGCTCCCTGAGCACAGAGCCAGGAGTAAACTTTGAGCACAACTGTGCCCCCCAAATGTTACTCGATTCTTTAGAGGTGGAGACTTCCAGGTCTTGAGGGGTCACCAGTGATATGCCTGTCAGTGCTTGGGAGTGTGTTTATACTAGACCTGGTGCTCTATAACCAAAGTCACACTCCTGGCCCCAAAGGCCACACAGCTCTTAACTAGAGGCTGAAGGTTTGTGGTGGGTGAGAAGGGTAGGAAGAGAAAGAATGGGAAACAGGGAGGCAGAGGTGGGTGGAGAGTCATCTCTGGCTCAGCCACAACTCCCTTCTTGACTTGATGCCTCCTTCCCCCTTTCCTTTGTTTTCCCCTTTCCTGTGGTGCCCTCGCTCTCCAGGGAAGGGAGAAGGTCGTGCCACAGGCAAACTCAAGCTTCCTCTTGCTGTTGTGACTGAGCACTGATTTGTCAGAACTAAGGAGCTGGTACCAGGCAACCTCAGGGGGGTAGAGCTTACAAGGGGGGCCAGGATTTGTCTCAGGGGTCTGGTGGGCACCCCCTACTGGCAACAACAAAAATGGCACCTAAGGAGTATGCCGTCCCACTGTGTCCTTCCACTCCAGTGTTTGTTACTGAAAGAATAGCTGTGTATGTCCTTCCAGCCCACCCCTCCCACAGAATGTCAATATTAGTGGCTCTGATGTGTGTAAATGTGACAAACATAAACTAGAAAGAATTCTTGAGCTGTGGGGCCAGAGCAGTGGTGCGGAGCAGTAAGCGTGTCTGCCTTGCCAGCACTAGCCTAGGATGGACTGCGGTTTGATCCCCCGCATCCCATGTGGTTCCCCAAGCCAGGAGCAATTTCTGAATGCATAGCCAAGAGTAACCCCTGAGCGTCACCGGGTGTGGCCCCCCAAAAACCAAAACAACAACAACAACAAAGAATTCTTGAGCTGTTATCTATGTGCCAAGATGGATGGGATGGGAAGAACTTGTGTCTTCAAGGAGCCATGATGTGAAGGAAGGAGATGGTTCTGCCTTTAGAGATTCCTTCCATCTTCCATCTCTATCCCCATGGTGCCCTTGGTGAGATCCCCCATAAAGGAGAGATCCCTTCTCCTGTCCTCAAGGAACCTCCAGTCTGAAAAAGAACCGTCACTTCTGTTGCAGAAGACCAGATTGAAGGCACAGGCCAACCACAAGGTGATAAAGGAAGCGCAACCATAGTTCAATGGGTAGAATGCTTGCTTGGTGTACAACTAACCCAGGTTGGATCCTGACATTGAATAGAGTCCCCGAGCTCTCCACGAGTGATCTCTGAGCACCACTCTCTGTGGCCCCAAAGCGAATAAACAGAAAAGCTTAGAAATAAAAGGTGTCAGAGGGGTAGCCAGAAGCATGTGCTGCCACTACTGGGATTAAAAGTGGGGGATTTAAAAGAGATGGGTCAGGAATACACTCAGCAGAGCACTGTGACTGAGAAACCCAAGGGTGAAAATTGATTTGACACTAGCAGCTGCAGGAAAGGGCCAAGACCTGGCCAGGGGCATTTAGTCTAAAATAGGGTCTCAAACTTATATTTGAGACTTTGGGGGATGAGATAGGCTACACTGGCCATTGCAACAGGGAGGACAGTGAGAGAGATGGATGTGGTGTGCATAGGGGCACACAGCAAGTCTGAAACACGCACGTTCGTTTGTAGGCCAGACAAAATCTCACTCAAGACTGAACTTGGCCTGGACCAGAGAGATAGTACAGCTGGTAGAGCACTTGATTTGAAAGCCACTGACTTAAATTTGATATTGGGCAATCCCACCAGGAGTGACCCCTGAACACAGAGCTAAGAAGTAAGCCTTGAGTTGTGGACTCCTGCCACTTCCCCACTTAAAAAATAAATAAATAAATAAATAAAATAAAAAGATTAAACTCAGCTTAAGGCCACAAGGTTGCAGTTTCTGAGGGAGGAGAGGTTGGAGCCTAAGTTGGTTCAAGACGCTGATAGGCCTTGCAGCCTGGCTCCTGTCTCAGGGTCTCCTCTGGTCTTCCTCAGGAAGGAAGGAGGAGAAACCTGAGTCCATGCTCCACAGCTCTGCTGGTTCTCCTAGACTCTGGGCTCCCAGAGTCTTTGCAGAAAGGGAATTCCCTGCAGGGTTCAGGGGTAGGGGACCCCGTCATGAAGTCCTCCCTTCTCTGAGCTGACCTGCAAGTTCTGCTTTCTCAAGCTTCCTCAGTAAAATAAGGGTAATCGCTGCCCTGGTATCCCTGACCCCTTCTCTTGGCACTTTCCAATTGGCCCTCAGTATTTCTGCCCACACAAATGGGTCCCAGCTCTCATCTGCCTCACTCCCATCCCTTCCAGCCTTCCAGGAGAGATCTTGAAGATGGATTCCCCAGTCCAGAGGGGAGCTCATGGTTGCCTCCTGGGACCCTCCAGACAGTCAAGGAGAGCATCAAGGGGGAGCAAACTCCCCTGGGACTGGGGACAGGTTCCTTAACCAGGGAGGGGTGACCGAATAACAGCAGATTGGCCCTGAGCCTCCCAGCCTAGCTGAGGAGAGTGTTGGTGTAATTAGAGCACATTAGCCTGGCCCTAGAATCCTGTAATTTCTCGGGGTGTGTTGGAAGTGAACAGCGGGCTTGGCTCTGAGTCACAGGCCCCAGTCAGGACGCCAGGGGTGGCAGAGAAGCCCCTGAGTTGCCCGTCTAAGGAGCCAGCGCCTGGGCCTTGATGTGGGAATCTGTCCCTGACCCGCCAAGGGCGGGGATGTGGCCAAATGCCCGGCCTGCAGGGGGTGCTAGCAGACGCAGGGGGCATATTCCCAAGCTTCCTTTTTTCCCTACCCCTGATTTTTTTAAAAAAATATCTTTACTTATACAATTTGATGACAACCATAATTGTAGTTGGGTTTCAGTCATATAAAGAACACCCCCCCTTCACCAGTGTGACATTCCCATCACCAATGCCCCAAATCTCCCACTTCCCTACACACACACACACACACACACACACACACACACACACACACACACACACACACACACACACACACACACCTGTCTGTATTTGAGACAGGCTTTCTACTTCCCTCATTCATTCCCATTGTTATATTAGTTGTCAGTGTAGTGATTTCTCTGACTGCACTTAACCACTCTTGGTGGTAAGCTTTCTATCCTGAGCTGGACCTTTCTGTCCTCATCTCTATGGTCTCTGAGAATTATTACAAAATGTCTTTTCTTTTTTTCTTTTTTTTTTTAATTAATATCTTTATTTAAGCACCTTGATTACAAACAATATTGTAGTTGGGTTTCAGTCATGTGAAGAACACCCTCCTTCACCAGTGCAACATTCCCATCACCAATGTCCCAAATCTCCCTCCTTCCCACCCCACCCTGCCTGTACTCTAGACAGGCTTTCTACTTCCCTCATTCATTCACTTTGTTATGATAGTTCTCAATGTAGTTATTTCTCTAACTGCACTCACCACTCTTTGTGGTGAGCTTCATGTTGTGAGATGGACCTTCCAGCTCTCCTCTCTTTTGTCTCTGTGAATTATTGCAAAAATGTCTTTTCTTTTTCTTTTTTTTTTAGTTTTTGGGCCACACCCGGCAGTGCTCAGGGGTTACTCCTGGCTGTCTGCTCAGAAATAGCTCCTGGCAGGCACGGGGGACCATATGGGACACTGGGATTTGAACCAACCACCTTTGGTCCTGGATCGGCTGCTTGCAAGGCAAACACTGCTGTGCTATCTCTCTGGGCCCTCTTTTATTTTTCTTAAAACCCATAGATGACTGAGACTATTCTGTGTCTGACTCTCTCCCTCTGACTTATTTCACTCAGCATAATAGATTCCATGTACATCCATGTATAGGAAAATTTCATGAGTTCATCTCTCCTGACAGCTGCATAATACTCCATTGTATATATGTGTACCACCATTTCTTTAGCCATTCATCTGTTGAGGGCATCTTGGTTGTTTCCAGAGTCTGGCTATTGTAAATAGTGCTATAATGAATATAGGTATGAGGAAGGGATTTTGGTATTATATTTTTGTATTCCTAGGGTATATTCCTAGGAGTGGTATAGCTGGATCATATGGGAGTTCAGTTTCCAGATTTAGGAGGAATCTCCATATCTCTTTCCATAAAGAGATGGACTAGATGGCATTCCCACCAGCAGTGAATAAGAGTTCCTTTCTCTCCACATCCCTGCCAGCACTACTTGTTTTTATTCTTTGTGATGTTCACCAATCTCTGTGGCATGAGATGGTATCTCATGTTTTGATTTGCATCTCCCTGATGATTAGTGATGTGGAACATTTTTTCATGTGCCTTTTGGCCATTTGTATTTCTTCTTTGACAAAGTGTCTTTTTATTTCTTCTCCCCATTTTTTGATGGGATTAGATTATTTTTCTTGTAAAGTTCTGTCAGTGCCTTGTATATTTTGGATTTTAACCCCTTATCTGATGGGTATTGGGTGAATTGTTTCTCCCACTCAATGGGTTTTATTTTTCTTAAAACCCATAGATGCGTGAGACTATTCTGTGTCTATCTCTCTCCCTCTGACCTATTTTATTCAGCATAATAGATTCCATGTACACCCATGTAGAGGGAAATTTCATGACAATCTCTCCTGAGTGCCTACTGCCAGCTTCCAGTGCCCCAGGTAGACAGCAAAGATGCCAGCGTGAAGAAGAGCTCTCCACCCACCCACCCATTTTCTTAGAGAAGGTAGTGGACCTAGGACAGCGACAGGGAAAAAATATTCAACAGAAACACCAACACTGGGGCTGGAGAGAAAGCATGAAGATAGGGCTTTTGCCTTGCATGCAGAAGGGCGGTGGTTTGAATCCCGGCATCCCATATGGTCCCCTGAGCCTGCCAGGAGCAATTTCTGAGCAGAGAGAAACAAAACCCTGCACCAACACCTTTAAAACAGAGGCAGCTGCAGGGAGGGCAGGGCCTTACTCAAGCCAATGCCTGACATCAATGCCGGGGGTGCAAGGAGGAACCCAGCGGGGGCACTGAGGCTGGGAGGGGAGTTTATTTATTAGCCAGATTAGCCAGCATTAATAGGAGGAGCGGTGGTGGCCCTGTGACAGCGGGGACATAGTTGGCATAGCTGGCATAGCGGCGGGGCCCCCTGCGGCGCGGGGCACTGGCAGCTTCAAAGGGGCTTAAGGAGACCCATGGTGGTGGCACTGCCACGGTCCCGGTGGGGGAGGGCCTAGGGGCTGGCTGCAGGGGAGAAGGGGCCTATTGTGCAGGGAGGGATTAGGGATCTGGCCTGGAAGGAATTTTAAACTGCTGCAAGCCGAGGCCTTAGGATGGGATCAATGGGCCAACAAGGCTTTCTGTGGCCCCAGGCACAAGGTGATGTTTACTTGCATTTCTGTGTCCTGGGCTCCTCCCTTCTCCCCCCAGGTCCCAGGTCTAGTGTTGTCAAAGTGCTGGTGAAAATGCAGTGTCCGATTACATCTGACTTCCAGGTAGACAGGGGAACATGCAGTTAGTGTGAGTATACCCCCAAATCTTTTTTCTTAATTTTATTGATTTATTGATTGATTGGTTGTTGGGTCACACCCAGCGGTGCTCAGGGGTTCCTCCTGGCTCTGCACTCAGAAATCGCCCCTGGCAGGCTGGGGGACCATATGGGATGCAGGGATTCGAACCATCATCCTTCCTTGGTTGGCTGCGTGCAAGGCAAAGGTGTTATCTCTCCAACACCGGTACCCCCCAAATCTTGATTGGGATAATAATATACTGAAATATTATCCATTGCTTCTCCAATTTATATGAAATGTATTCGGACATCTTGGTGTGTGTGTGTGTGTGTGTGTGTGTGTGTGTGTGTGTGTGTGTTTATTTCCTTTGACATGCTAGAGAGACACCTGAATGTCCAATCCATGTCTGAATATTGGGGTATTTAGGAACAATTCCCTGGTGGGGGGGGGTCTCTCTCCCCTCAGATGACCTTGTGCTTTTCTCTTCACAGAACAACTTATCACAGTTGGTGTTTCCTGAAGACTACGACCAACTTTCACCAAAAATAAGAGAGAGTCCGTAGGCCAGAGTCTCCTTCCTTTCCTGGTTTCTGCTTCCAGGGCAGTGCAAGCCCCACCCATAGGGGGCGCTAGGGACTCAGAGGACTGACAGATGCCTGGGACTCTGGCTGCAGCTTCTTAGGGGCTGATACTCTGGGGATCTTGAGGGTGTGGGGGTCCCTGTCCTGTGTGGTCCCTGCAGGGGCATGGAAGTTCAGCTCTGCCTCTGGCTGGAGCAATGGCTAGAAGCAGGGACAAGCTCAGCCAGGGACAAGGTGGCCCTGGGTTCAGGGTGAGCTGCCTCCCTCTTCTCTCCTTGAATCTAAAGATTGAATCTAAGGCAGGCCTGTGCTCTCTACCTTTCTAACCTCCTTGCCCAGATCTGAGGGGTTTCCACCGCTTCTTCTGCACCTCTGGCCTCTTGCAGGACAGGCATAACCAAGTAGACTTTTGGGGCTGGTGAAAAGAAACCTCCCTGGGCCTGAGAGATAGCATGGGGTAGGGTGTTTGCCTTGCATGCAGAAGGATGGTGGTTCAAATCCCAGCATCCCATATGGTCCCCTGAGCCATTCTGAGCATAGAGCCAGGAGTAACCCCTGAGTGCTGCCAGGTGTGCCTCCCCCCCACAAAAAACACACACAAAAAAAAAACAAAAAACAAAAATGAATCCTCCATCCATCTCTTATCTCCTCCAGGCTGGATTTTAGAGGCCCAAGAGGGGACAAAGGTGGAGAAGGAGGAGTGGGGAGCAGAGGGGCAGCAAGGAGTCTCCCTGGCCCGGCCATTGCCCCCCTCCCATCCCCAACCCCTTCCCCCTTGGGGCCTCTGAGCTTTTTTCCCCCTGGAAGCTGAGGGAAGATCTGGAGAAGCCCTTTCCCACGGTCATAGCCCCCCTCCCCAGCCCCCACCGCCTTCTGCAAGGCCTCTGCCACCCCTGCCTCTGCAAGAGCCCACGCCTTGCCCACCAGGCGCCTGGGGGCCCCTCAGCGGCACCATCACCCCACTCCTCAGGCCGCCCAGTCATCAGGCCCAGTAATCAGGCAATTAGCCACTTCCTCTGGGCGGCATGAGGCCACTGGACGTCATGGCCCCTCCTCCAGACACCCGGCAGGGCGGGGCGGGGGGGCCCAGTCACACTTTGTAGTCCCAGCCAAGTCCCAGAGTGACAGCAGACACCCCCCAACCCCCTAGCTGCCTCCCATCCCAGGAGGGGGGGAGCTCCCTCCCTGCTCCTGGGGGAAGGGGCAGGCTGGCCAATGCCTCCTCCCCTGGGTCACCCCATCCTATTGGGTGGGGACACTCCTGCCTCCGCCTGCCTGTGTCTGGCGGAGCTGCTGCAGGGCACCTGTGGGCAGGTCGGTGAGGTGGGGGGCTGGCGGCTCCCAGGACGGGTGAAGTGCTCTGACCATGATGGTGATTGATGCCAGAAGAGAAAAGGAATGGGGACTGCCACCACAAAAGCCCAAACATGCAGGGGGCGGGCTCTTGGGATCAGGACATGAGCTCACATTCGGAAGCACGCTTACAGCTTACCGGTAGGCACAGCTTGTGACATGTCTATAGTTCCAGCTCTACCCTCTGGGGCTGGCACACCCCAATCAAAGTGGGGTGCGGGCATGCACACAGTCACCCTTTCCCTCGTCTCCTGTGTATTTGTGTCTGTGTACCTCTGAACCAGAATAAAAACAGGGTAACCTAAGGGTGCCCAGCAGGGTTAAGAAAAGGCCAGCGCTGGGTAGGGTGGGTGGGATGGAGAACAAGGGGTTTCCTGGGAAAAGCTGAGAGATTACCCCTGCGGGGTTACTATGTGGTGGGGAAGGGGCTCTCTGAGTTTTGGGGAGATGGGAGGTTGTGGGGTGTGGGGAAAATAGAGACAAAATATGAAATCTAGGGCCGGAGCTATAGCATAGCGGTAGGGCGTTTGTTTTTCTTGCACACAGCAACCCAGGACTGACAGTGATTTGAATCCCTGGCATCCCATATGGTCCCCTGTGCCTGCCAGAAGCAATTTCTGAGCGCAAAGCCAGGAGTAACCCCTGAGCGCCACAGGATGTGATCCAAACAAAACAAACAAACGAAAAAAGAAATCTAGGCAGATGACAGAAGGAGGGCCTCGGTGACAGCACCTGGGCAATGGGGGTGCTGAGCACATCACTTAATCTCAGCAGTGGAGAAGCAGTGAAGCAACTAGGGGTGGGGTGGAAGCAGTACTAGGAGGCCCGCCTCAGGTTCTAGAACCGGGCAGGCGTGGGGTGAGTGTGCCTAAAAGGGCTGCCCCGCCTCCTGCCTCGTGACTTACCTGCTCACCTGCTTTCTCTTTCTGTTTTCTGGGGGCCAGTCCCAGCAGAGAAGGGACGGGTGATACTCTAGATTGGCCAGGGTGGGGTCTAGGGGAGGAGCCTGGCTACCTGCCTGCTCCTACCTGCCTGACATAGGTAGCTAAGTCCTGGCTTCCAGCCTGGGAGGAGATGAGTCAGCCAGCACCTACTGTCCAGGCGAACGGGGCAGAGGAAGTTTGTGTGGAGACCTTCTAGGAACGTTCCTGGAAGAGAAGCTAGGAAGCATGATGCCACCAGGAGCCACCGCCCCACTTAGGAGCCTGTCCCAAGCAAGCACTCTGGCCTTGCTTCTCACAATTCTACCTCACAACCCCACTTGCCTGCCCTATGCACCCCTTTAACTCCAGTCAGGTGCCAGGCCTGCTGTCCCAAGCTGCCTTTCCAACCTGTCCAGCAACTGATAGATAGGGCATGGGCATAAGGGCCTACAACTCATATGTCTTCCGCCACAAGAGCATAGCCACATCCTCACACACGTAGGCTGTTCTTCCTTGCACACACCCACACCGACATGCTCTTATGCTCATGCACAAACATGAAGAGTCATTATCACTGTAGCTGCATTGTGACCCCTGAAAGGTAGATCAAGTTCTAGGGTTGGAGAGGTAGCGCAAAGGTTGAGAGCATGCTTTGCCTGCAAGAGACCTGACCTCAATTCCATGCAATCCTGCCAATTTGGAAGTGGCCGCCCAGCCCTACCCAAGCACAGAGTTGGAAATAGTTCCCAGCATCACCAGGTGTGTGGTTCTAACCCCTAGTCTTCTGAAAACTTGATCTTAGATGAAAATAGGGTCTTTGTAGATATAATCAAGTTAAGATGCAATTTTGTTGGCTGGGCCATAGATCTGATGATTGCAAGAGACAAGGAGACACTCGGAGAAGGTCCTGAGACCATAGACGGGGTGTGGAGTGATGCAGCCACAAGCCAAGGAATGTCAGGGATTGCCAGCTCGCAGCAACAGCTAAGAGAGAGAGGCAGGGAACACTTTCTCCAGCCTGCCTGCACTTTGATTTCATTGTTTGGTCTCCTTACCTGTGAAGAGAATCTGTTTCTTTTGTGGTAGTTTTGTTTTTGTTTTGTTTTGAGTCCACACCCAGTTATGCTCAGGGTTTACTTCTGGTTCTGTATTCTGAGATTAATCCTGGTGGGTGGTACTAGGGATTGAACCTGGATGGGCTGTGTGCAAGGCAAGCACCTTATCTGCTGCCCTATTTCCCCAATCCAGGAATATATTTCTTCTTCTTTTTTTTAATGGTTTTTGGGTCACACCCAACAGCGCTCAGGGGTTACTCCTGGCTCTATGCTCAGATATTGCTCCTAGCAGGCTTGGGGGACCATATGAGATGCCGGGATTCGAACCACTGTCCTTCTGTGTCTAAGGCAAATGTCTTACCGCTGTGCGCTCTCTGACCCTGGAATATATTTCTTAAATCACCAAGTCCGTGATAATTCGCTGCAACAATTGCTGTAGATAAAACACTTCCTCTCTTTCCCTTCCTTAGGTTGAAACAATGCTGAAGCCCTATTTAGTTCACATAAAGTTACCTGGGGTGTTATTTGGGATTTGCACATCTGGTTGTGTTGTTTGCACATTCAGTGATGGTGCTTGCTGGGGCCTCTCCTTCAGCTCCTGCACGTTTCGTTTATGATGAGGGTTTGCTGTGGTGGTCACATAAGTGCTTGGGGAGACTCACTTCCTGACTGTGGAGTGCATGCACCTCTTTCAGTTGCTGTGCTCATCAGGGACTGGAGCCATCCATTGGGTTGCAGTGTGGCCAATTCCTAGCTGTGCTCAGGAATTGCAGACAGCAGAGCTGCTGGGCATGAACAGATGGATCAAAATCATAATTGCACAGGTGTAAGGAGACCCTCTGAGTCCCTCCCTTCCTCCCTCTCTTCCTTCCCTCTCTTTCTTCCTTCTTTCCTCCCTCCCTTTCTTCCTTCCTCCCTCCCTCCCTCCCTTCCTTTCTTCCTTCCTTCCTTCCTCCCTCCCTCCCTTCCTCCCTCCCTTCCTTCCTCTCTTCCTCCCTCCCTTCCTTCCTCTCTTCCTCCCTCCCTCCCTTCCTCCCTCCCTCCCTCCCTCCCTCCCTCCCTTCCTCCCTCCCTTCCTTCCTTTCTTCTTTTTCTTCCTTCCTTCCTTCTTTTTCTTCCTTCCTTCCTTCCTTCCTTCCTCCTTTCCTTCCTCCCTCCCTTCCTTCTTTCCTTCCTTCCTCCCTCTCTTCCTTCCTCCCTCCCTCCCTTCCTTCCTCCCTCCCTTCCTTCCTCCCTCCCTCCCTTCCTCCCTCCCTCCTTTCCTTCCTCCCTTCCTCCCTTCTTCCCTCCCTTCCTTCCTTCCTTCCTCCCTCCCTCCCTCCCTCCCTCCCTCCCTCCCTCCCTTCCTTTCTTCCTCCCTCCCTCCCTCCCTTCCTCCCTTCCTTTGTTCCTCCCTCCCTCCCTTCCTCCCTTTCTTCCTCCCTTCCTCCCTTCCTTCCTCCCTCCCTTCCTCCCTCCCTTCCTTCCTCCCTCCCTCCCTCCCTCCCTCCCTCCCTCCCTCCCTCCCTCCCTCCCTCCTTCCTTCCTTCCTTCCTTCCTTCCTTCCTTCCTTCCTTCCTTCCTTCCTTCCTTCCTTCCTTCCTTCCTTTTTTGTTTTTGGGTCACACCCAGCAGTGCTCAGGGGTTACTCCTGGCTGTCTGCTCAGAAATAGCTCCTGGCAGGCATGGGGGACCATATGGGACACCGGGATTTGAACCAACCACCTTTGGTCCTGGATCAGCTGCTTGCAAGGCGAACACCGCTTTGCTATCTCTCCGGGCCCACCCCTTCTTTCCTTCTTTCTTTCTTTCCTTCCTTCCTTCCTTCCTTCCTTCCTTCCTTCCTTCCTTCCTTCCTTCCTTCCTTCCTTCCTTCCTTCCTTTCTTTCTTTCTTTCTTTCTTTCTTCTTTATTTCTTCCTTCCTTCCTTCCTTCCTTCCTTCCTTCCTTCCTTCCTTCCTTCCTTCCTTCCTTCCTTCCTTCCTTTCTTTCTTTCTTTCTTTCTTTCTTTCTTTCTTTCTTTCTTTCTTTCTTTCTTTCTTTCTTTCTTTCTTTCTTTCTTTCTTTCTTTCTTTCTTTGTCTTTTTCTTCCTTCCTTCTTTCTTTTTATTCCCATTTTGCTTTAATATTATTATTATTATTATTATTATTATTATTATTATTATTATTATTATTTTGCCACATCAGTGTGAAAGGTAAAGGCCCTACCACTGCGCCATTGCTGCGGTCCCATGCTTTATTAATTTCTTTTTTGGGGGGACCACATCTGGTGATGCTAAGGAGTCACTTCTGTTCTGCACTTAGAGATTACTCCTGGTGGGACTCAGGGGGGCATGTTGGGTGGTGCAGATAGAACCCAGTTGGCCATGTGCAAGGCAAGTGCCTTACTCTCTTTGTGACTCCAATAGTCCTGAAGTCATTTTCTGTACTGTGTGCACGCTTGAGCCACACACATGCCTGAGTATCAACATACTCTGGTTCTAGGCTCAGGAATGCAGTAGGTAGGATGCCGCCTGGGGAAATTCTCTGGCTTCCTGCTGGAGTATTCGTTTTCCCCCAGAAAACATCTCATGGGCCTGGGCAGAAGCTCAACCACATTTTATCCCTTCTTTCCCTTCTGGGGATTTTTTTTTTTTGTATGTATGTATGTATGTGGGTGGTATTTTGGGCCATATCAGCAATGCTCAGGGAAGCTGCTCCTTACTCGGGTCTGGCAATACTCAGGGGACCATGTATTATCAGAGATCATATTGGGTTCCTCATATGCAAAGCATGTGGTCATCCTTTTGAGATGTTTCCCTGGCCCTTCTAGACATTTTTTTAAATTTTCTTCCTTTATTATTATTACTATTATTATTTGCTACACCAGGAAGTACTCAAGGCTTAATCCTGGCTCTATACTTAGGATCACTCTTGGTGGGACTTAAGGGAACATAAGAGGTGTAAAGGATGGAGCCCACGTCAACCCTCGGCAATGCAAGCACCTTACCAGATGTACTATTTCTCTGCCCCTGTCCCCCTGGAGTTATTTTTTTATTTTTGGGTCACACCGGCAGCACTCAGGGGTTACTCCTGGCTCTATGCTCAGAAATCGCCCCTGGCAGGCACGGGGAACCATATGGGATGCTGGAATCCAAACCACCGTCCTTCTGCATGAAAGGCAAACGCGTTACCTCCACGCTATCTCTCCAGCCTCCCTCCCCCGGAGTTTTTAATAAGCCAAACCTGTCCAAATTTGCCTCAAGCATGAGTTATAATGTCCATGTGTACCAACAGGCATGTCTGGGCCAGGAATCTGGCTCAGGAATAAAGCACAGACCTTGGAAATGTGAGGTCCTGTACCTGGCACCTCTGGGTTGGGCCCTTGGCACTACCACCACCACCACCACCACCACAAACAGACCAAAAAAAAAAGAAAGATATACCTGAGACTACTGGGTAATACTGAGATTACTGGGTAATCATAAACAAATATTTTTAAATGAATTTCTGTTTTTAATTTGGGGGGTTTGGGGATCATACCCAGCAGTGTTCAGTGGCTACTCCTGGCTCTGTGTTCAGTGGTCCCATAGGAGGTGTTCAGGGGACACTATGAGGTGCTAGTTATTGAAGTGGACTCAGCCACAGACAAGGCAAGCACTTTACACTCTGCACTATCTTTGAAGCCCTACTTTAATTCTATTTGTTACAAGGTGGACGCAACGCAGTGCTCATGGAGAGCAGAATAAATAGATGATAGTATGTCTGCTGGTGTATTTTGATTTTTTTTTGTTTTTGTTTGTTTTGGGGCCACACCCAGTGGTGCTCAGGGGTTACTCCTGACTCTGTGCTCAAAAATCACTTCTGACAGGCGGGGGAGACCATATGGGATGCTGGGAATCGAACCCAGCATTCGTCGTTGGTTGGCAGTGTGCAAGGTAAGTGCTCTACCACTGTGCTGTCACTCCGGCCCCTGGAATGTCTGCTGTAAGGAAAGCTCCTTACATGAATAAGGAAAGGCTCAAGCTTCAGGACTCTTAGATGTATCTCTGGCATAGCTCTAGGTAGACATACCAGTGCAGACCCAAGCTTTGATCCTGAGGATGCCATTTGTATGAGGTTCAAAATGAGACCAAGACAAGCTGTGGAACTGTGGCTGCTTCTGAGGTATGGACTTATTGGACTTCAGGAGCCCGAGTCCTGGATCCAGGAGAACGTGTAGTTGTATACCCATATAAGCTTCAGATCTGTGTAAGTTGAGGCATAACCCTTATATCGCTATAAAAATTAAACTTTTATTTATTTGTATATAAATGGGCTGGGAAATAGTATATAGCAAATAGAGTGCTTGCTTGGCATGCAACCAATCTATTGTTTAATTCCCAGCACTGAGTCCACCTGGAGTGATCCTCGAGTGGAGAAGTTGCAGGGGCCACTTGGTGATGGAGGCATGATTGTTTGAGCTCTGGTGCCACCAGCTCAGAGGTCACCAGAGCCATGCTGGAGGTGCTCAGGGGGTCAACGGTCAAACTCAGACTTCACGAATACTTTACCACTTGAGTCATATCTTTGGTCCTCAAGTAATTTTTTTTTTTCTGTTTGGGCCACACTTGACTGTGCTCAGGGGTTACTCCTGGCTCTGCAGTCATGAATCACTCCTGGCAAGCTCAGGGGACCATAGAAGATGCTGAGGAAAGAACCCAGGTTGGCCGCATGCAAGGCAAACACCCTCCCCACTGTGCTATATCACTTCAGCCCCTCAAGTAATTTTCTTTTTTTGGGGGGCCACACCCAGCGGCGTTGCTCAGGGGTTACTCCTGGCTGTCTGCTCAGAAATAGCTCCTGGCAGGCACGGGGGACCATATGGGACACCGGGATTCGAACCAACCACCTTTGGTCCTGGATCGGCTGCTTGCAAGGCAAACACCGCTGTGCTATTTCTCCGGCCCCAAACAAATCACTTCTTTTTTTTTCTTTCTTTCTTTTTTTGGTTTTTGGGCCACACCCAGCGGTGCTCAGGGGTTACTCCTGGCTGTCTGCTCAGAAATAGCTCCTGGCAGGCACGGGGGACCATATGGGACACCGGGATTCGAACCAACCACCTTTGGTCCTGGATCGGCTGCTTGCAAGGCAAACGCCGCTGTGCTATCTCTCCGGGCCCTCAAGTAATTTTCTTAATGTACATTTTTTTTTTTTTGGTTTTTGGGTCACACCTGGCAGCGCTCAGGGGTTACTCCTGGCTCCATGCTCAGAAATTGCTCCTGGCAGGCTCAGGGGACCATATGGGATGCCGGGATTTGAATCACAGACCTCCTGCATGCAAGGCAAAGGCTTTACCTCCATGCTATCTCTCCAGTCCCAATGTAAAAATTTTTTTGCTTTTTGGATCATACCTGGAAGTACTCAGGAGTTTCTCCTGGGCTTTGTGTTTGAGACCAGGCTTGATGGTGGTTGACGGGCCACATGTCTGGTCCTGTAGCTTGATTTTGTGCCAGGATTTGAACCAGAATAGAAGCTACAGCTGCAGTGGCATGGCAGGTAAGCGCCTTAACCTTTGCACTATCTCTCTACTCTCTAAAAGTAAATTTGTTGTTTTTGGCTCCCTAAGTGGTGCTCAGGATCTAAGTAGTACTAGAGGTTACTCCTGGTTATTTTCAGCTAACCTGGCCACTAGTTCAATGTGAGGCCTAGGAGGAACTCCTGCTTGGGCCCTGAAGTGCCAGGACAATCCGGGCCACCTGGACATGTTCAGAGGCCTCCAAGGCTATACTGGTGATGCTCTAGGGACCAAAGATTAAACCATGGTCGGCCACATTCAAGGCATATGCCTCACACCCAGCACTCTTTCTCCAGTCCAGCCTCCATTCCCCTGCCCCGGTAACTGTGGTTTTATCAATTTTTTTGAAATATGGTTCCAATGAAACCAATGATGCATAGCACTGGCTAGTAGCTTCCAGACCGGGCAGCCACAGGGCCTGATGTCCTTCCTTCCTGGCAGTGCTAAGGTGCTTTGCATAAGTTTTGGGAAATGCAAACTGGAATGAGGGGACTGTCCGCGTGGTGCTGGTCCAATCCTGGGTAGAAATGGGCGGGGGTGACAGGGGATGCCTGGGACATCCTGCAACCTGTTTCTCTGATTACGGCTCACATGGAGTGGCTTCTCCCACACCTATCTCCCAACCACCTTCTATTCTGTGTTTGCTACTTGCTGGATATGATCAAGCCCTTCCTAGGAACATGGTTATATCCCCTTTGATTGACTGGGGAGCAGAGGCTCTGGAGTCACATGATTCCCTGAGGCTGGGTTGTTCTTCTCTCATGTTGGGGTTTTGATTCTAGAGACATTTTGGGAGAAGCCTGTCTAGAACCCGACTTCTCTAGCACCCACATGGCTTTCCTGGGAGACTGGAAAAGAGCTGTGGATTTGGGTCCTGGTCTTTCTCATGCTACTGTTGGTTCTGTCAGCAGATGGAATTGTGGATCTGGGGAGACAGGGTCAAGAGGATCAGGGGAAACGATTCCTTCGAGCTGCGCTGGAATTGGTGCTGAAAACCTCATTCCTTCTCTCCCTTCATACAGACCAGAATCATGGCTGAGTTCAGGGCCGCCCCTTCATGTAGCTGGCATGCACTGGGAGCCTTTCACCCTGCCCACGCCTTGCCAGCAGGAGCCAGGTCATATGATGGGGGCGAGAATCAGGTGTGATGGCATTGCTCTTGGAGACTTGGTCCCTGTTGATCTCTGCTCCCCTGGACCCAGGATTTACTCTCTCTCACAGCTCTTTCTCTCCCCAGCCTCCTGTTGTGGGGAAGGTACAGGAGGCTAATGAGGTCAGAGTCAGGTGGGTGGGGAGTGGCGGCTGTAAATTTAGTCTTGGTGCTAATGAACTGCAGAAGGAAGTGCCTGTTTCAGAAACTTCACCCCTCACACTCAGAGGCCCCCTTCTGCCACCCACACAAGCACCAGCCAGGCCTCAAAGGCAGCTTCAGAGCCCTTTCCCTGGTAGCCAAGCCATGTTTTATATGTATATGTCCTTGGCCAACTTCATTATCCATGCAGGTGCGCACCCCAAGAACCATATCTCCTAAACAGGCCTTTGTGGGTGGGAGCTCAGATCTGTACTCTCAATGGGGCGTGCAACCCCACTGTGCTCAGGCCCTTACCATTACTTGCCTCCTCTCCCAAATCTCCCTTTTTCTACCCTAAGCAGAGGGAGGCAGAAGAGAGGGGTCCAGGGTCTTTACAGCCTCTACTTTGATCCAAAGGCTCAGACTGTCTCTGTTTTTCCTCATTCCAATGACAGCAGAACTCACTCTCCCCTGGGGAGTCAGGAGCCCCGGAAGCAGGACCTTCTCCCCAGGGCAAGGGGAGGAAGCAGGGCTGGATTTATTAATAAACTTGCTCCTGACTGGCACGGCTGGGGCAGAAGCCTCAGCCTCAAGCCAATCAGAGCAGAACTTTCCAGGAATGTCACCCCAAAGCAAGCCTTCCTCTGACTCCAGGATTATTTCCTACCCCTGACTTCATCCCCTGTGTGTGTGTGTGGGGATCTTGTGCCAGGCTCAGTGCCCGCAGGCCCGCTGTCACTTGGCAACTGACCTCTGCCTTGGCCGCTGCCCGGAGGAGGTCACAGCACGTCGGTGTTGGTGGCAGTGGGGTAGATTAGAACTGCTTCCTCTGTGATTTAGTGCTGCTCCTCCCTGGGCCCCCAAACCCACGATGGCTGTGTCTGCTGGCAACGCTCACCTCTGTGTCCACCCATAGGATCTGTTTCCTGTCCTGGGTCCCCACTGCTTTTGGGGAGGAGGCTGAGGGCAGAGAGAGCCTCAAGCCAGCTTCTTGGAGTGACCTTGGGCAAGAAGCATGTCTGAGGTGCACTGTCCTCAATAATAAAATGATTTAGAAGAAAGCTCCTTTCATATTCTCTCAGATAGATTAAGGCATAGGAAGGCCTGGGAGAAGCCTCAAGGGCAGCACAATAAGGCTAGGACAATAGTGATCATTCTCTCTCTCTGTCTGTCTGTCTCTCTTTGCCTGTCTGTCTGTCTCTCTTTCTTTCTTTCTCTCTCTCTCTCAAATCACCATGAGTTAAAAAGTTGTTGATAGTTGAGTTTTGGTCAAACAATGTTCTGATACCATTCATTCACCGCTGTTCATTTCTTGCCAATGGTGTTCGTGTTTTTACCTCCGCCACAAATTCCCCATCTTTATCACGGCTTTTATTCATGCCTCCGCTGCCATGTCACACCCTACTAGCCTGCCTTCTGGTCACAGTCAGTACCACCCAGGCCTGCTCACAGTCACTTCAAGAATACTTCTTCAACACCCTCTCTACTCTAGATGGTGTAAGTGGTCTTTGGAGAATCCTACCTGTGAGGAATGGTCTTTTGCACTTCCTGTAAACCTGACATGACCTGTCTCTGTGAGAGCCCTTCCCTCATGTACCTTGGCCCTCTTCAGTGAGTTCTGTGTACTGAGGTTCAGCTTCCCTGACCCCTGTTGCACTCACACCCACCCCCTTTAGACTAGTTACTAAAGTCACTTCCGACTCTCTCACACAACAGAACAGCTTCAGGTTCTGATCCAGTAGCTCTGATACCTGGTATGTGTAATCTTGAATAAAGTATTTAACCCCTGTGTCTCTGTTTTCCCCTCTGTAAGTTGGATTCCACGAGATCAAGCTTCCTTGCAGAGGTGAGATTTCCTCACATTCTGATCAGCTGGATGCCGGGCACACAGAAAGTTGTCAACGAATATCAGCTGGTGTAGTTGTGGCTGTTATTCTCCCGAAAGCTTGCCCGTGGGCCTGGTATTGGCAAAGCCAGTGAGGACTTCAGGGGCTAGACCATGACTGTCCCACACAGATGTTTTGGGAAGGACAGCAGGGGCTGAGCCTGAAACTGTCCTGTCTCCCACCTGCCCCAAGTGGTACCCTGCTCTCAGGGCAAGGGGTGGGTGGTGGATGGGAAGGGGTGCTGAGGAGAGAGCTAAAGTCTAAAAACACTGAGCCTAAATTCTGACATCAGTTACTGAGACAAGTCATCCCTTAATGTGCTCAAGCTTTGAGCAGCTCATTCCGGGGAGGGAGTCATTTTTCCCAGCCACTGGGTTGTGTGCGTAGTGGGCCAGGCTGGGCTCCATCTCTGCCCACCCTGAAGGCAGGTACCACAGAACCTGGCAGAGGAACTCAGGGCCAGGACATCCTTTGGGCTTCTCCTTCACAGGCTGCTGTGGCCCATGATGGCAAAGGCTGTGGAGAAGATGATGAGTTAAAAGGGTTCAGACAGGAAGAAGCACCTGGAAATGCTACAAGGACCTCATTATCACCTGGCACCCGAGAGCATTCCAGCATTCCCAACCAGGGGAAGCTCACAGAAGACTGAGTGCCTAGAGCTGGAGCTGTGGGGGCAAAGGAGAAGATAGCCAAGGGGGTCCTAACCAAACATGGCCTCAGTGGCATTTCTGTGCCTCATTTTTCACTTGCACCTTGGACGAGGGCCCTAAGGGGTAGGGTGGGTGTCCTGGGAGACCTCTAGGCCCTCTAGGGGGGATGAGAACATGGATGTCCACACAGCTGCAGCCACCTGAGGCAGCCTCAGCCCTTCTCCTCTGGTGGCGCCCCGACCATGAACCCCCAGAGAATAAACAGGTCCCACAGCTGCCTAACTGGTGTGTATTCCTGACCCTCACAATGTAAACTCTGGGGACATATTTGTGTTGTCTAGGCCTGGCCCCAGTCCCTCCTCAGCTTGGAGAGGTCATGCCATACCAAACATCACATGTTCAGGGAAGCTGGATTCCTCCACGTACTGAGGTAGGGGTGGCAGGGAGGTCAGGAGGGACCCGAGGCAGCTGGAGCTGGGTGGCTAGAGGGAGGATTGCAAAGGGGGAACAAGTGCTCCCATCAGTGCTCCCCCTGCAGAGTTCCTAGAACCGCCATCCAGGATCCTAGCATCTATCTCCCTGCAGTGGCCGGTGACCTCGGTTATTCTGCGACCTTCCAGGACCAGCCTTGGCTTCAGACTCTGGGGTCATGGCGAGCTCAGTCTAGTGCCGGTCTAAGAATTGGCCCACTTGGCCTTACTTTCACTTCCTTTTTCTCCCCTCTGCCAGGCACTGTGCCAAGTCTTGGTGCTTGTTTCACGACCTTCGAGGAGGATCAGAGCAGCAGGAAAGAACTTGAGGTGAAAAGAGTGGAGGAAGTGCTTGGGCTGGAGGCAGATCCTAGACCTGTGACCAATGCATATCGGTTTGTAACAGCCATGTTAGGAGGCCACTGTCCTGAGGGAAAAGTGTTGCCCGAGTCAAGAAAAGAATGTGGGGCTCTGGAGGGCTGGGTTGTCTTTCTCCCTCTCTGTTAGAAAACAAAGGTGAGGGAACATAGCGAGTCTAAGAGTCTAGAGAGATACAGCCTTGTTCTCAAGGAGCCCCAGCCTGAGGGGTTACAGCCTATCTTCAGGAGGCCCTACTGTGAGAGGGCTGAGCAGAGGACAAGGCTATGAACCCCTCAGCCCCAGAGAGCCCCAATGCGAGGAGAGCCAGAACACAGAAAATGTCTAACTAGACACACACTGTGGAGGCAGGTGGAGCCCGCGGGCTTCTGAAGGCCTGGGTGTGAGTGGGGCAGCTCCTGAGGGAGGGGGCTGGCAGCCCCTCGAGGGAGGAGGAGCTGGGCAAGTGGTGGGCAGCTCTGGTGGCGGTGGCAGGAAGGCAGGAGCTGCATTCATTCCCACACTGCCCTGATTAGGAAACGAGCTCATCTCTGCCCCCTCCATTCTGGCCCTGGCCCTGGCCGGGAGGGCTAGAGGCGCTCAGCCGTGTGACTGGCATTGGCGGGGAGCACTGCACGTCTTAGGAACGACACCCAGCGAGGCTATTTTAATCCGGGAAGTCGCCTGCTTCCCCTGCCCACCCTAAAATAACTTGGCTCCCCAATGTACCTGCCACAGTGGGAGCTGCCAGCCACCTCAGACCACTCGGCCCTCAAACCCCCTAATGGGTTTCCTGGATAAGCCCTCCACAGACTGGCTTTCCCCATGGTAACTAAAGTCCCCCACTGGAGCAGTGCCCTGATTTCAGCAGGAGCTCACAGAAGGTGGGGGATCAGGTCTCCCCCCACTCAACCTGAGACATCTCCAAATGACCAGCTTTGCTGCCCTGGGGAAGGAGGCCAAGAGGCTTCTATTTGGTTCGCTCTTTTTGGTCATACTTGGGAGAGGGCCCTTGCAGTGACAAACCAGACAGCCCCTCCACCACCAGGGGCTAAGTGGGTGCCTGTGCCCGAGGCTATGCCTGGCAGTGCCAAAGAGCCTTGCTGCCGGCCACATGGTCCCCAATGGGATGGCTCACATGTCCCCACCCCGCCAGCCACCTGCTGCCTCCTGCCTCCCAAAATAGGAAGGTTCTGGCCTTCTCCCGTTACGGCCACCCGCCCTGCTGCCCTTGTCCTCAGCACGGGGCTCTCACGCCTCTGGGGGTGTCGGTAATATACCCCAGCCCTGACTGCCCTTAAAACTAGGTGGCTGGTCATTGTAAATCGAGGTTGCTATGTTCCTGAGCAGGGCACTAAGTCAGTGGTGGTGGGGAGACTCTAACTTCAATTCAGTGTTCCTTGGAAGGAACCAGTGTACAGTAACTCTATTATCTATTACCCACTAGCTCTATTATAGTAGCACTCTATTATCTAGTGCTGTGACCCCATGTCATCACTCTCCCCTACAAACCAACACAACCCACTTGGAATGGAGTAGGACTGGGGTGGGGTTGTGAGTCCAAATAATACCATTAACTCTGTTTATCGAGGATGAAAAAAACTGAGCTTCAGAGTTTGAGAAGGTCAAACCCCCTTTCCCCACATAGCCTCTCCATCAATTATGCAAACAGTCATTCAATATCATTAATTAGTTTCAAGATGGCATGGCTTTAAGAGAATGTAAATGTTTATCTAGTTTAGGGGTACAGTGTAATCACGCCACACCCACCACTAAAGTGCCATACGCATAACTATATCCCTGCCTTGGTAGCCCAGTTGCATTGTCAGAAAAGCGTTTGTGCTTATTGGGCAGTGTACTCTGTTCTTCTCTTTTGATTCTCCATATCCCACAATGCATCAGATTTGTCTTTCTCTATACTGGAGCAAAAGAGCAGATTCCATATTTCCTCACAGCTGAATAGTGTTCCACTGGCTAGAAGGATCACAATTTCTTTCTTTCTTTCTTTTTTTATTTTTATGTTTTTTCACAATTTCTTACTTTTTCCTTTCTTTTACTTGGAGGGCTATACCTTGGTGGCATTCCAAGCTCACAAATTACTTCTGGGATGCTCAGGGGTCCAAAAGGGATGCCGGAGATTGAACCTGGTTCAGCTGTGTGCAAGGCAAATGCCCTACCTGCTGTGCTATTGCTCTGGCTCCAAGACCACAATTTCTTTTTGGGGGGCCAGAACTGGAACATACTCAAGGGCTACTTATGACTCTGTGCTCAGGAATGACTCCTGCTGGGGTTCTGGAAACATATGTGCTGTCAGGGATACAACTAGTGTTGGGCATATATGCAAGGCAAGTGCCTAACCCTAGCCTAGATTTTTATTCGTTTTGTTTTGTTATGTTTTGTTTTTGGATCACACCCCGAAGCACTCAGGGGTTTCTCCTGGCTCTTCACTAAATGCTCTACCTCCATGCTATCTTTCTGGCCTGACATTTTTATTCTTAATCCACTCATTTAATCCATTCTTTATCTACTCATCTATTGTTGGTCACTTGGATTGTTTCCAGATCTTAGATACATAAGTAGTGCTGCCATGAACATATATATCTTTTTACTTCAGTGTGCATTTTTTTATTTGTTTTGTGTTATTTATTTTCTGGCTCTGATGGGGCCATACCCAGGCAGTAATCAGGGACTACTCTCAGCATGCTTAAGGGACCATGTGAGGCCAGGGATTGAACGCAGGCCTCCTGCATGAGGAGCATGTTCAGGCATCTTTGTGTGTCCTTTTGATAGATAACAAGAGTGAAATTGATGAATCATAGGGCAATTCCATTATTTTTGATTGTTTTGGGGGTCATTCCCATGGTGCTTCAAAGCTACTTTGAGCTCACTATTTAGGGGTCACTCTTTGTGGTGTTTGGGTTTGAACCCAGTATTCAGCATGTGCTTCCAACCCTTTGACCCATCTTTCTAGTCCAAAGAGTGAATCCACTTTTGTGAGTACATATAGTGCCAGGATTGAACCCAAGACTTCACACCTTCACACATGCAAGGCAAGAGCTACATCCCCAGCCGTTGGTAATCTTATTCTTAAAAAATATTTTGACTTGGGCCCGGAGAGATAGCACAGCGGCGTTTGCCTTGCAAGCAGCCAATCCAGGACCAAAGGTGGTTGGTTCGAATCCCGGTGTCCCATGTGGTCCCTCATTTCTGCCAGGAGCTATTTCTGAGCAGACAGCCAGGAGTGACTCCTGAGCACCGCCGGGTGTGGCCCAAAAACCAAATAAATATATATATATATATATATTTTGACAGTCTTCCAAATTATTTTTCATTGGGACTGAACCAGATGACATTCCCACCAATACTACATGACAGTACCAGTTTCAGTACTTCTCCACTGATGCTTTCCAGAGTTTTGATCTAGACCATTCCCACTTGGAGTGAACTGATATCTCACTGCTGTTTTGATTTGCATGTTCTTGATAATGAGCATCTCTTCATGTGTCTTGTTGGCTACTGTCTGTCTTTGCTGGTGTCTTCACCCCATTTTATTTCTTTTGTTTCTTCATTCCCAGTACTTTGCCCAAAGGTCCACCCAAGCCTTGGGAGAGTGTGGGGTAGAGAGAACAGGCTCTATAGTTCTTAGGGAACCAGTTGATGCCAGGAATTAAACCTAAGACCTCCCATCTGAGAGTGATGCTCTTTTGTTTCAGCCATATTCCAAACTCCATTAATTAGAATTCCAGGAACCATTTTTTAAAAGGGCTGCTTTCAGCAATGCAATTTTTGGCCATACATTCTTGGGTGAGTAAATGATGTAGTGCTTAGGCTCGGTGGTGCTCTGGAAGCCATGTGGTGCTGGGGAGCAAACTCTGAGACATGTACATGCTCTGATATTTATGCCTCTGGTGTAACAAAAATGTCTTCCTCCAGTCATGGTGCAGGAATGACTCTGGCCAGATGGGTTTTTCTGTGAAAGGATTTAAAAGGACAAAACAGGTAGGAAGGAGGCCAGGGTCTTACAGCAAAGCTGTTGAGAAAATCCAGCAATCTCCATCAACACAACTGCCAGTATCAACTGCTACCACACCAACCAAAACAGTAGTCTAACATGGCTGCTCATGTCCCAGAGCAATTGCTTCTTCATTTGATATGGGGGGGGGTCTCTAATTGAGAGGATTATTTGCTTTTAAAGCAACCCGATTTTTTGAATGATCTCCAAGATCTAGTTTCTGTTTTGTCTGAGTCAAGTTTAGGCTGTGTGGTCAGTGGGCCCAGAGTGGATGAGGACCCAATGGGAAAGGCGACACTCAGACCCAAAGCCCTTCTGGGTTGGGGAGTTGAAGCAGACCAACCCTGGCAGGATGGCATATTTAATTCTCACAGCAGCCCCCTGAGAAGAACAGGGTCTACTATTACTAACTAGGTTGGTACTGGGTTCCAGAAAGGTCTAGTCACCTGCCTGGGGTCACACAGTAAGGAAGTGGTGAAATTGGGATGCAAACCCAGGTTACTCCTACTTTTTGGTGGGGAGTGATAGTGGTATTTTGTTATAAAAACTTAAAATATTTGGAGGAGTAGTGACTAGAACAAGTAATCTTGAAGTATCTATCATCAAAATAGAACAACTAACATTTGTTCTGTTTTGTTTCTTCTGTTGTTTTGGTTTTTTTTTTTTTGATATTTTTGGAGGCTGCACTCTGCTGTACTTGGGGTTGATTCCTGGCTCTGTGCTCAGGGAGCATTTCTGATGAGAATGGGGGAACCCAATGGGGTGCTGGAGGATCAAAGCTGGGTTGGCACCTCGTTACTATACTATCTCTTTGGCCCCTGCTACTCCTTTTTATATTCCCCCCACCACCACCATTTTTAATTTTGGGCCACACCTAGTGGTGCTCAGGAGTTACTCCTGGCTCTTTGTTCCTGGCTTTGTACTCCAGGTGGTGCTTGAGAGGGACTATATGGATTTCAGGGATTAAACCCCGGTCAACTTCAGTACAAGACAAATGCCCTACGTACTGTGCTATTGCTTGATGCATTGTGCTGACATTTTAAAAAGCAAAATAATTCTGTTATGATATATCACCACTCGTCACTTCATAATACATCCCTAAACACATCATTCTAGTTTTCTACAAAAGCCAGTACTCATTCTCCCCAAAAGAAAGCAACCCGTTCCCACTGGCACAATACTAGGTCATGATCTGTGCTCTGAGCTGAGCGAGATGCTTACATCTCTGCCTGCTGCTGAGGAGTAGGCATCAGGAATTTTGGGGGAACCTTTGTCAGCCTTTGTCCCTTAGCTTCCCCTGAGGACACATCCCTTTCTCCTCTTCTTTCCTGACCTTGCTGAGGCAAGAGTTAGAGATACAAGACTTGAGGAAGCTCAGTAGATAGTGGAAACAGAGGTGAGGTAGATTCAGGGGATCTCCTTGTGCCTTGAGATGGGAGTCATGAAGAAAGAGGGGGTACCTGAGAGTGGCCAGTGTCTGGCATTGGAGGACTTTACTCAAATCTCCTGCCCTGAGGTGTGGGTGGGCTGTCTCAAAGCAGAGGCGCCTTGAGCCTTGAGCCCCTCCCCTGCAGTATCCCCATCTGCTTTCGGCCCACAGACCAAACAGCCTACTCCCGCCTCAGCCAAAACAGGGGCTGGAGGAAGGTCAGCTTATCGGAGTTCCTCTGCTTCCTCACCCCTGGGCTGCTTTTCACCCTACTCCTGGGTGAGGGAAGATATGGTGGGGCTGAGCAAGACGGCTCCTGGGCATAACTCCAGCAGACAGAAATGATTTTTCTGAGGATCCTGAAGACCCAGATCACGAGAAAGAGCCAGTCTAGCCAGAGGGGCTTTAAGTTCCTGTTCTGCTCTTGTTCTTGCCCTTAGTTTCTGGGATGGGTGCAAAGGACTCCGAGAGGGAACTCTTGGTCTTTACTCTGTAGATGAGGATGAAGTGGTTCAAAACCAAGTGAGACTCACCCCACAGGGAGAGGGGCTGTGACAGGACAAGATCCCTCAGACTGGGGCTCTTGAAGCCAAGGGAATATTGACTTGCCATAGCTGTCGTTGCCTTTAGGGACCCTGGCTTCCTGTCTGTGCTGAGTCTGGAGCCTTTAAGAGCTCTTTGTGGCTGAGATGAGAAAGACATGGCTTCAAACTGCATGTGGGACATGGTGGGAGGGTCTGCGTGGAATTCACACCTGCTCACTCTCAAAACCTGTTCCCCTGACTGTTGAGGGGGTCTGTCCTACACCTCTTCCAGAAGTTTCTCTTGTTCCTCTGGAACAAGCTACCTAGATGTGAAGGTCCTTAAGGAGAGGCCATCAGGTAGTTCCCACAGGACCTCTTGGGCTCCTGAGGAAGCACCTTTCCCTGTTCTCCAATGGGCTGGTAGAGAGTAGGGGACAATGCTTGGCTTCAAAGAACTTCAAGAAGGACAAATTCCCAGAAAACATGAACCAAGGTCTTTAAGACTTTGCAATGGAGGGGAGGAGCCTTTGACTGTGCACAGGACCAAGGCCCTGAGATCAGGGCCAACTGCCCCAGAAGGCAGGGATGAGCGGGCAGTCCTGACTGCCAAGTTTGCTCCATCCTGTCTCTACTGCATCTCCCCTCCTATGGGCACTACAGTGTCAGGCTTTCCTCCCAGAAGACAGAGTTGGTGTATGGTCTTCTTGGTCTTCATCCAAGTGTCTGCCCCTGGCGCTAGCATACAGCAGGCCCTGAGTGAAGTCCATAGTCTAAAGACTCCGGGCAGATCCCTGTTTGTGGCTCTAGTCTCTCCTGAACCAAGTAATTGGAGCAGTGACCCCTTTGAGCTGGCATCTTCTCAGGAGACCCAACCTCACTCCTCTGTCTCTCACCTAGTACCCTGAGTCCCTCAGTAATGTTTGAGTGCTTTGAAGAGCCAGTGATTCAAACCCTGTTCTGTGGTTTCAGAGGGGGAAAGATAACTCTCTACTTCAGAGAGCCCCCAGTCAGTCATGAAGAACTGTCAATCCAGCCCCTTTGCATGAGCCATGCACAGAAGGGAGGAGAGACTATCCCCTCATACTAGCCCTCTCCACGTTTCTGACTGATCTCTCTTCTCAGTTAGGCGGGGGAGAGGGTGGTCCCTGCCCTGACCCTGGTGGCCTTATTTTTAGCACAAGGAGCTCTTCCCAGGAATGTCAGGGGCCTCTTTACCCTGGGAGAACTTCTGAAGTCCATATATGGCCCACGAATGCATTGAACCTTTGATGCTTCCCCCATTTATTGATTGTAGATAGACAGTACTTCTCTATTTTATTGAATTGTTTTTTATCCTATTTTATTTTTGTTTTGGGGCCACACCTGGTGGCACTCAGGCTTACTCGAAACACATTACTTAGGGCACTCCTGGGGCTCAGGGACCTTCTGTGGTACCAAGGACCAAATTGTGCTTGGCCACATAGAAAGCAAATGCCTTAAACTCTGTACTAGATGTCCCATCTTCTTCTCTATTTCAGAGATATGGAAACTGGGATTCTGAAACTTGAGGGAATGCTAGGAACTCCTTAGGTAGAAAGTGGCAGAGGCCCAGTTAGGCTTGGTTTCCAATTGTGTTCTTTTCAGGAGCAAAATCTGTGGAGGTGTTTCCAAACACAAACACACACATTTATACAATCCCACACATAGGCACGAAGACTCGCATTCACATCCACACATATGCATACCCATCTCATTCCCTGACACATACATTTACTCATGCAGTCTCTCACACAAGTACATGGTGTTGGTGTACCTATCTGAGACCCTGGATTTGATGTAGATACCTAAGACCCACCCATTCCTGGGAGGGGTCTTGGAATAGGTAGATAAACCCTGGAGCCAGGGGATTAGGGGTCTCTTTGCCCTGCTGCGCTCTCTGGCTTTTGGGTCGTTGCCTCTTTTGGTCTTGGACCAGGATGGAGCCCAAAGGGAAGATGGCTGAAAGGAATTAAGATGCAGGGTAGCTAAGAATGGCTGAATGCTTGAAAGGTTATGAGATAGGTCACACACATTTGGTGAATAGGGCATGAATAAAGCTGATGCTTCCTGATGCCTGTCTCTGGATGAGTCTGATTTTCGCCTTTCACCTGGGCCTGGGACCCTCGGGCTGGATGGGGTTGTGGAGCCACGTGGCCTGGGATGGCAGAGAGAAATCCATCGCCATCCACTTCCATCCAGCCCCATCCTTAATTATTTAAAGCAACACATGGGACCCCCGACAATGATCCCACTGGAGAATGTAGGGACTGTGACTCCCAAAGGTCTGAGTTGTGGAGTTTTGGGGGGGGAAACGCTATGTGGAAACTTGGGGAGCCCTCAAGGAGGGGTGGAGAGGCTTGGGGAGAGAGGGAACATCGCTGGTGGCCATTGGCAGTGGCGAAGACTGCCTGGAGAAGCAAAAGAAACAAACTCAGTAAATAGTAACAGACTCCCTGATGGTGCAGCAGTGGCAAACCACAGTGGCCCACAGACTTCGGAGAGCTCCGCATGGCCAGGCCGGACCAGCCCATAGAAGTGAGGGACACCGCTACAGGGCGGTGTGGGATCCACACAGGAAGGGACATTTCCGTTCACCTCAGAAGAGAAGGCAGGTACTCGGCCCCCCACAGGGGCTCTGCCTTTCAAGGGAGCTCTGGGGAAGAACCCAAGCCCTCCTCCTCTCTCTAGGGCCTGATTGCTCCCTCACCCTAGAGGCCTGCAGAAGTTCCTTGGGTGACATGAGAGGAAGCAGGTATGGGAAGGCTGAGGGACTTCCCAGATGCTGGTCAGCTGAGGAATGGGCTGGTGGTGGGTGCAGACAGCGTGAGGCAGGAGCAAAGTCATGTCCCCCAGCTCCCGGTCCTCTGAGCATGAGTAAGCCCCAGACTTTAGCAGCCTCGGGGGGTGAACAAGGCAAGGCAGGGTGGGAGCTGCCACTTTTCCAAATGGAAAATGATGAAATCCGGGCTGGAAGGCGGACTTTCCCAGGCTCTGGTGTGTGCTGCTGACAAGGGGAAACCTGAGCCCTGTGGGCAGGCAGGGGGTCCAGGGATAGGGGAGTGGAGGCGCCCATGGAGGCGCCCAAGGGCTGAGGCCTGGAGAGTTATTCCAGAGCAGTGAAAGGCCAGTTCTCCGGGGCCACTAGGGAGGCAGAGGCTGAGTTATCAGTTTAGTCCATGCTGAGTTTTGAAGGCTTCTGCGGACATCGTTCTGCCCTCTCCTGGGCCCCTTGTCTCCTAGGGGAGCTCGGTCCCCTAGGTCTCCTCGGTCTCATGGGGTCCTCCAGGCCCTACCTCTTGTCACTTACTCTCTCTGCTTCTTTTGCCTCAGATGGGCCAGACAAGTTCCACCTCAGCTTCAGACCCTTTGCACTTCATGCCTCTGCCTGGATGCTCACCTCCCAATACCCTCAGGGTTCACCCCCTCACTTCCTTGTCATCTCTGAACATCACCTTCCCAGTCAAGCATCTTCAGACTGCCTCATTCATGTGCAAGCTGCCTCCCATCCCACATGAATGTGCTTTATTTTTCTCCCCCCAAGTCTCTTACAGGCTTCTGTTTTCAGGGTTGCAGAGTGGGTTTCTTCCAAAGATGAGCCCGTGTCCTAAGTCTGGAACTTGTAAGTAGAACTGCCTGGGTTCCAAAAAGTGCTCCCCAAAGGCCAGAGAGATAATATTACGAGTAAGCTGTTTGCCTTGATTGAAGCTGATTTATGTAGTTATACACACACACACACACACACACACACACACACACACACACACACACACACACACACACACACACACACACGCCTGAATTAGGAAGGGCTTGTTTGGAGACAGAGTCTCTGTGGTTGTGCTGAAGTTAAAGTGAAGTTAAAGCTGTTGAGGTGTGATTCTTTGGGATGTGTGTGGGGGTGGGTGGGGTGGATGGTGGTTATCCTAAATCTGTTGAGGGGTATCCTTGTGAGAGGAGGAGGCCCAGGAGCCTGAAGATGGCTCAAAGGCTGGTGCATCTGCTTTACATGGTTCCCCAGCAACGGACCACAAGTAGCCCTTGAGCATTGCCGGGTGTGGCCCCAAATAAAACAAAACAGAACAAAACACCAAGAGGAAGAGACACAGGCGATGGAGAGATTGAGGGGTGTTGGTGGTGGGTGTGGTCACTAGCTGAGGAAAGCTAAAATTGCCAGGAGCCGCCAGAGCTTGGGAAGGGGGCACTCCTGTCTGGGCCTGGGTCGACAGCATTGCCTGTCAGCACCTCAGCTCTGGTCTCGAGAAGGAAGAGAAGAAACTTCTGTGCTTTGAAGTCACCTAGTTAGTGATCAGTTGTTAGGGCAGTCACAGGACTCAAACATCATAGATCTTAATATTCTAATTTATTTAGTTTATTGTTTATAAATACCACACCACTAAGGGCCGGAGAGAGAGCATGGAGGTAGGGCCTTGCCTGCAGAAAGATGGTGGTTCGAATCCTGGCATCCCATATGGTTCCTCGAGCCTGCCAGGAGCGATTTCTGAATGTAGAGCCAGGAGTAGCCTCTGAGTACTGCTGGGTATGACCCAAAAACCAAAAAAAAAGAAAAAAAAATACCACCCCTCTAATACACATAACACATTTGAGCTTCAAGAGGCAGAAAATTAAAGAAAAATGGTTATTAGTTTTTATTTGATTGGATCACACTTGGTGGTGCTCAGGAGATCATATGTGATACCAGAGTTTAAACCAAGGTTGGCTTCCAGCAAGGCAAACCTGAAATATTGCTTCAGATTTATTTATTTTCATTTGAAAAATCTACCTGGAATATTTTTCCTAAATTTTTATCAAAGCACCATGACTCTAATACTGTTCATGAGAGAGTTATCGGCACACAAAATTCCAACAGCAAATTCCCACCAGTGTCAGTGTTCCTTCACCAATGTTCCCAGGTCCCCTCCCATCCCCTTCGGATGTAGACTAGGTCTCAGTTTCATTTGCCACTGACCATTATTCCCTACTAAGTCTCTTTATATACCACAGATGAGAGCAATCATTCTGTGTCCATCCCTTTCTTTCTGACTGGTTTTCCTCAACACATCACGAAGTGCTCTCTGGTACAGTGGCAAGCACAGGAGAGCTGTGCCTCAGATGTTGGTCAGATAGTTGAATGCATGAGCAGAGCCCAGAAGGAAGGGCTATGGCTGTTGAAACAGGACCCCAGGGATGGACTTGGCTGTCCTACATTTGACCTGCATGTCCAGCTAAGTGTGGTGGAAACCAAGCTCCTGCCAGAGTGTCCATCTGGAAGAAGAGGAAAAGGTGGGAGAGAAGCAGGGACCAGCCCTGCCCCAGCAGAGAAAAGGAAACTCACACAAAGTTGACCCAGACCGGTCCCCCTGCTCAGGGTTCCCTGTTTCAGCCTTTGGGAAAGTAGGTGCCTACCTCCCACATCCTGCAATTAAGGGGCACCCCTCCCAGGCTCATGTCAGATACATGGGACAGTTGGGACGAATGGAAGCCCCAGCCCTTCCTCTGCAGGTCTGGTCTCTAGGGTCACTGTGGGTGTGGGGGGGAGAGGGTGTGGCTTGGGGGATGAGCAGAGAATATCATGGGACAACTGAGTCAGGGACTGACCATGGCAAAGTGGTTTTCTTCTGAGTGACTGAAGATGGCTGGAGAGATTTGAATGGGTTATCAAGAGGAAGATAGGTTTCTCTTGACCTGGAATCTGATTCACTTCCATGACAAAGTGTTGTAGGTGTGATGGTACATCAGTTTTAGCTTTACCTTAAAGCCTTACAACACCTCCTCTGTCTCCATCTCCAGCTGCCAGCAGCCACCATGCTGCAAGGAAGAACAGGCGATTTTGCTGGAGAGGAGACCTTGCACATGAGGTACTAAGTGACGGGGAATGGAGGCCCTACTGACAGCATGGACTCCTGAGATTTGTAACTAAGGTTCCCTGGACCTTCCAGCTGAAATGCAACAGATTAAGAGCCTAATCTCAGATGAGGTTTACTGAACAGCCAAGGCCACCCCTAGAATTGTGAAAGATTACTTGAGCGCTGTGATTTTAAGCCACTAAGGTGGGAGTGAACTCTTTGAAGCCATAAAAACCTAAGGAGGCCGTGACTCCGAGGCCCTCCTGGTGTTTACCTGGTAGAAAATTAGAGTTCAGCTGAAGAGTTCAGCTTTTTTTTCTTTCTCTCCTTCCTCATCTTTTCTTTCATTCTTAGGGGGCCACACCTCGTGGTGCAAAGGTTTTACTCCTTGCTCTGTGCTCAGGAAGAGTTCATTTCTGGCAGTGCATAGAGGACCAAATGAAGTGCTGGGGATCAAAACCTGATGAGGGGTTAGCTGCATGATGTACTATCACTTCAGTCTTCTCTTAGTCATCTTCCTCCTCTCTCCCTTTTTTCTTTTCTTCTTCTGCCTTTCTCTTCCTTTCTTCCATCTCCCTCTTTTCCTCCTTCTTCTTTCTCTTTCCTTCCTCTCTGCCTCCCCTTTCTCTCCTCCTCCTCTTCCTTCCCCCTCTTGCTGCAAACTCCTCCCCACACCCCTTGAAAAAGCTAAGGCACTCTGAATTGCACTGGCTTTATCTATCAAATTGGAATGAATCATCCTGTCTATCTGAGAGGGGCTTGATGCAGATGAAGCAAGAGTCAAGAAGGGGGCATGGGGGTAAGCCTGAGCAGAGGGAGGGAGCTCACTGTTGAGGGAGCACAGAGCTTGCCAAAGACAGCCATCGGCAGGGTCACAGGTAGTACAACCCTGCTTGTGTTGGCCCCTGTGGGTCCTGCACCTGCCGTGTGCCTGTGGGTTGTGCATGCCAGGAGTACCTGCCTGGATGCTGTGGCAGCCCTGGCCCCTCACCTCATCTTCCCTGCAACCCCAACACTCAGAACGCAGGGTGCAGCAGACAATGGTACCTTGTGTTAGCAAGAAGGAAGAGTGGGCACTTGGAATTGCTGATTTGGGCTGGGCCTCAAACTGACTGGGTAAGGGCCAAGCCACAGGGGACCCGAAGTGGCGCCAAAGTCTGGGGGCACTGGGCAGGCAGAAGGGTGCTGAAGATGCCTTTAGGAGTGGAGTGGAGGCGCCGAGTGGGGTGAAAGTGGAGGAGCCCACCCCACAATGAGCTGCTCAAGAGCTGAAGCAGGACTGGGGCAGGAAGTCGGTGCATGGAGAAGAGGCCAGAGTGGCGAGAGCTGCATAGCTGCGGGCTGTGGAAGGTAGGGCAGGGCGCTGGCCATGCTTCCTTGGACTGGCTTCCTTCCGGACTCCTGGAGAGAAGCACTTGAGGAGCAAAGCCAGGCTGGATCTGAGCTGGAGAAGAGGGCAGCGCTTGCATACTAGCTGCATTTTAAAGATCGCCCTTTTCCGTGCTGAGTTCCAAGTTCTGTGGGTCTCTAGAGGAAACAATGGTTGGAGCTCTGAGATGCTCCAATGCTGCTGCAGAGAAAGCAGACAGGTTCGGGCTCCAGGCACCCGATTCTAGTTCCTGCTGGCTCATTGCTCCATTCTGCCCAAGTGCCACCCTTCTTCCAGGGGTCACTGAATGTACCTAACCTAGAGCTGGAGCTTCTGTCTCCTGCCTGGGGGCATTTCAGGGCCCCTAATGGGGGCTTGTGACTCTTAGTCTGAGGTCCCCTGGGGGACTCTGGGTTCCTCTGCTGCTGACAGCCCCACAGACAAAAAAATTCCAACAGCTCAGCATCCCCCCTGAGTTGGGAACATGGGGGCACATTTCACAAGGCTTTTAAATAAGTCACCATAGGGGCCACCTGACACCACTTGGGACAACAGTCTGACATGAGCCAGCTCTCTTCCCTCTGTCACTATGCCTTGCACTCATCCTTCACCCCAATTCTCTGGAGTCATTTTCCAAACACATGATCATCATCCCTGCTCGAAGCCTGCTCAAGCACCCCCTTGAGGAAATTCCAGACTGAAGCCCCACCCTGTCTCTGGAAGGGTTTGCTTCTGGGGTCTGAGGTGGGGTGATGAGACAGAGGAAACCCATTTTAGGCTTTCCTCGGGATGATATGTTCACGCAGAATAAGAGACTGGTCTCTTCCTGCATAGACATCCATAAAACTCATTGCTGACTGAATTCCCCCCCCCCACAATTCCCCACTTCCCTGAACCCACCAGGAGCTTTTGTGTTGTTTTTTTAAGGCCACACCCAACAGTGCTCAGGGATTACACCTGGCATGATACTTAGAGGAAACTCTTGGTGTTTGGAGGGATCATGTGGTACTGGGTGGAACCTGGAGTTTTTGCACTCGAAGCCTGTGCTCAGCTCATTGAACTTCCTGCTAGGGCTGCACTGCTCACTGGGTATAGCAGGACTGGGACCCTGCTTGTCTCTCCTAGTTGGGTCCTCTCTTCCTCAATTTGGGGATCAGGGACTTTTCCCCATGAGGGAGAGGGCAGGCAGGAAGCTGGAGATGCTATTGTCCACCTTGATGGGAAGGACAGGAACCAGGCAGGAAGTGAGGTCCTGGGGATGGTTCCTCAGCCCTATCAGGTCAGCCAGGGAGCTCTCAAAGGTCTGGACAGGGTGGGTCTCCCTCTGGCGGTACCCCAGTTCTTGTCATTGCCTGTCATCATAATGCTGTTGTGCAGGAATGCACCCCAAGCTTGTCACCTCTGGACACATGACGACTTGCTGGGCTGTCAAGGGTGTGGCTCTTCCTGAATTTGGCCTCAATTTGTCTGCCTCAATCTATCTACTGACCAAAAGAATTTTTTGATGGCTTGTTTTTTTTTCTTTCTTTCTGGTTTTTGGGCCACACCCGGCGGTGCTCAGGGGTTATTCCTGGCTGTCTGCTCAGAAATAGCTCCTGGCAGGCACGGGGGACCATATGGGACACCGGGATTCGAACCAACCACCTTAGGTCCTGGATCAGCTGCTTGCAAGGCAAATGCCGCTGTGCTATCTCTCCGGGTTTGTTTTTATACTTTCCCCCCCTTGGAATGGGGAACCATGGTGATGCTCAGGGGTGATGTTCTGGCTCTGCACTCAGGAATTACTCTTAGTGTTGCTCAAGGGACCATACAGGATTCTGGGGATCAAACCCAGGTCAGTTGCATACTGCAAGTGCTCTACAGCTTTACCGTTGCTCCTGCACCAAGGCTTTTTTTATTTTGAGCAGGGTAGGGGGGTCAGGCTGGGGGATTGGGGTGTTTCCTTCCCTCAACCTTGGCACACACATGTTGAGACATGGTGCCTGTCAGAACTCAGACCTCCTGGGCCTAGGAAGGGTCTTTCTAAGTGCCTCTGATTGTGCCACTACCCCAAGGCTGGTGGGATAGGTCACCACATGAGACCCTTGTAAACAGCAGAGCCCAGGTTAGTTCCTGACACCATATGGTGACTTGAGCACTGCTGGGTGTGGCCCAGAGCACTGCCTGAGTGTCCTTGGACTGAGTGCCAGAGCATCCTTGGACTCTTTCACTAAACTACCAGCTCAGTTGGCTGAGAGTGTCCAGAAGAGATTCTGTAAAAACAAACAAACAAAAGAACTCACAACAAATACCAAAATTATTGAAGGAAATAAAAACTGATTTTGGGGTACTATGTGCCAGGAACTGTGTTGAACTTCTTACAAACCTCCACTCATTTACTCTTCCAAACAATCCAATGAGTTGGGAATTACACACTTTTTTAATTCACCATGAATTACAATGTTATTCACGGTTGGGTTTCAAGAATACAATATTTCAGCACGAATTCCTTCACCACTGACTGCTTCTCCTCCACCGATGCCTCCCTTTTCCCGACCACCCAATCGCCTGCCCCTTCACTGCCCTTTATAAAGAGGCACTTTTTAAAAAGAATAACTCTTGACATTGTGGTTTACAGTACTGCTGCCAACTGGGCTTCAAGGCATAACAACTCAACCTTTCAGCCCTTCTCTTCCTCCCAATGAACACTTCTCTCCTCCATTATCTCCTTCTCTGTCAAGTGGCATGCTCTCTACTGAAGACTAGTTCTCATGTTCCTCGTTTCTGTTGCCTTTGGGCATTTGTTATTCCTCTCTTACGTTTCATTATAGCTGGTATATGAGCAAGATTGTTCTGTGGAACTGGCACTTCCATAGGTGAGGAAGCTGCAATACAAGAAGGATTAAGTAACATCCAGAGCTGGAGAGCATTGGAGCTCATCTTATTATAAAAATGTTTTTGTCATTTTAGGGGTTACACCTGGTAGTGCTCAGGGCTTTCTTATGAGTCTATGCTCAGGGATCACTCCTGGTCGGGCTCTGGGGACCGTATGAGATGCCAGAGATTGAAACTAGGCCTACCATGTGCAAGACTAATGCCTGATGCACTGTACTCTCTCTCTGATCCCAGTCATCCCATTTTGGAGATGTGGAAACTAAAGACCAAGCAAACAACTGAACCCCAGAGCTGATTGGGGTGAAACTGAGACATTGATGATTTAGTTCTATCTGCTGAGAGCTGTGTCCCTAACCACTGGGATCCCATGTCCCATGGGCTTCCTGCCTGGGATAGGCAGCTCCTGCACAGGAGTGGGGCTTGATTGAGGCCATCACAGCTGCAAAAGGTGACACGAGGGTCCTGGGTGTGTGTAAGCCCGAGTAGATAGAACCAGGCGTGGGGAGAATTCTTTCCTGTGGGAAGGGCCTTGAGCTCTGTGCCTTCCCCACCCTCTCACAGCAGGCGTCAGACCTCGCTCTCACGCGTGTGTACCTCCTCCGGCCATGTGAGGACATTCGACACAGGGAGGGCGGTGGCTCCATCGGGGTCCAGCAAGGCCCAGCAGGGCTGGGGCCGGCGAGGGGCTGCCTTCGCACTTCCTGCTTCGCCAGCTTGTCATCCCATTCCTTGTCGTCACAGGCTCGTGGCCAGGGTGGGTGCTTTCCGGGACATCACATTCCAAATGCACCAAGGGGACATGTTTGGGGCTGGAGTCCTGGCCGCAGCCACGAGTGAGCTGCCGCTGTGGTCAGCAAGCTTCCTCAGAGCCCGCCTCGATGTTGAAACTTGGGGTGGGGTGGAACTGCGGGCAGACTCCTGGTGTCTTCTGGTTGGGCTGGGGGGCATGTGGCTGTAGATCTGGGTGTCTGGGTGGGCACAGAGATTGGAGTGTCATCTGGAATAGCCATCATTCCTCTCAGTTTGAGATGGGTGCAGAGCCACAGTCAAAGGGGACCCAAGAAGAGGTCTTAGAAAACCTCTCCCTCTCCTGTGTCAGAGAAACTCAATCCTTTTCCTCTTGTGGATGTGGGCAGAGTTGGACTCTGAGCAGTGAATTACTGAGCCCAGAGACTTGTCGAAGGATGTTCGAAGGGCACCGTGGGTGAGTGCCAAACCCGAAGGCTGCCCAAACATCCAGCTACAGCAGCACAACCGACAGCTGGACTCAAACTGCTGCCCATGGTGAAATACTACTCAGCGCCAATGGCTGCGAGTCTAGACAGCCAGAAAGAAAGGTGACAGCTCTGGGAAGGCTCCTACACTATCTTCTATTGATGAAGCGAAAATTTGCTGAATTAAAAAAAATAAAATAAATGGAACCCGCTGGGGACTATAAAGTCTTAAGAAAGGGAATGATGATGCAGAGAGGATCCGGACACACGGGCACTGGACAGGGTGCCCTGGCTGGATGCCACTGTCTAGACATTGCCATAGTGGGTTTATAAATGCTTATTCATGCATTATTAGAACCACTGTGTTGATATACAATTATTTTAAGGGATTACTTGTATTATTATACTACCAAAACAAAGTTTGAAGCCAGAGGCAGAGCTCAATGGGATGAAATTATGTATTGCAGGCAATGGGCCGGGTCTCATGCCATATGCATATGATTTCCTGGACACCCCCTAAAGTAACCCCTGGACACTGAGCTGGGAGAACTCTCAGCACCCCTGGGTGTGTCCTGAAAACCAAAAGTCTAAACCCTAAGAAGTAAAAATACTCAAGTCCTGAGCTATGCACAGACCCTTTAATGGTGCCATGGGTCAAGGATTCTCTAAGCCTGAGACCCAAACAGAACCCATCAAAGCAAACAAAGGCATGAACTGAGTGTTATTTTTCATTTTCTGGGGGAGATAGAAGAAGAGAAAGAGCATGAACTAGGAGCTCCCCACCCCCCACATATACACACATACACACAGACACACAAACACACATATCAATAGAGCATCAGAAAATGTTTGAATGACAGAAAGCTAGACTTAACAAACCCAGCCATGGGACCTAGTTGCTATCCTGGGCTGCTTCTGCATGGCAGATCTTTGTGTTCTGCTCACAACCTCACTAGGCTGAGCTTAAGGTGTGAGTCAGGCTATGAGATCCTCTGAGGCGCTTCTCTGCCCACTCCTTGTGGTTGTGGGACTGAAGGCCTCCACTTAGATGCCGCTGCATCCCGGTCATGGCAGCATCTCCCCAGTGTGACAATGACTTCTTCAAGATCAGCAGGAGGGCCCGGAGAGATAGCACAGAGGCGTTTGCCTTGCAAGCGGCCAATCCAGGACCAAAGGTGGTTGGTTCAAATCCCGGTGTCCCATATGGTCCCCCGTGCCTGCCAGGAGCTATTTCTGAGCAGACAGCCAGGAGTAACCCCTGAGCACCGCCGGGTGTGGCCCAAAAACAAAAACAAAAACAAAAAGATCAGCAGGAGACTATGGTTTGGAATCTCTGCCTGCTGCTATCATGCCCCAAAAGCTCTCATGGAAAAGGCCCTGGTTGGGGCCGGGCGGTGGCGCTAAAGGTAAGGTGCCTGCCTTGCCTGCACTAGCCTTGGACGGACCGCGGTTCGATCCCCCGGTGTCCCATATGGTCCCCCAAGCCAGGAATGACTTCTGAGTGCATAGCCAGGAGTAACCCCTGAGCGTCAACGGGTGTGGCCCAAAAACAAAAAAAAAAACAAAAAACAAAAAAAAAAAAACAAAAAAAAAAAGAAAAGGCCCTGGCAGTCCCTGGATAGCATTTCTAGGAAAGAGCCTGCCTTGCGGTATGAATGAGGCTGAGAGGTTGATTCTTGTTCCACACACTAAGTGTTATCCTGGAGCCATGACTTTTGCATTTAGGTGCCACAGAGAATAATGCACATGGTTTGTCCAGTCACATGTGCGCACCATTACTGCAGTGTGAAACCCTGACAAACTCCACAACCAATTATGTGAGCACCTAAGCACCTTCACCTGTCATTAGCAAAGGAAAAGGACTGGGGGTGGTGACATGTGTGAAAAATTCACATCAAAGCTAAGCCAATGAGGTCAGGCCTATCTTAGAAATTCTCCCTTGTGCGGAACTCATTTCAACTGATTAGCAACTTTAGATGACTACAAAATTATTTTGTTGTTTTGCTGTATAATATGAGCTAATCACAACAACTCCATCACAGGTCCTCTCCCTATTGAAGCAGAGGCCTCATCAGTAGGGGTGGAGGTTAGGTCACAGCTGGTGGTGCTCAGGCTCCTGGCACAACTGGGAGACCATATGCAGTATGAAAATTCAAACAGAGAAGAGCATGCAAGGCCAATGCCTTTACTTCTGTACAGTTTACCTTTCTAAATTTTTAGTTTGTTTTGTTTCTTTTGGGGACATTCTGAGTAGTGCTTAGGGGGTGTTCAGATCTGCACTCAGGAATGTTTGCAAAGCCAAATGGTGTTGGGGATGGAATTTGAATCCATGCATGCTAAATTATCTATCTCCCTGCTCTGCAAGAGGAGGGCCCCTTATGGCTGCCAGCGTCAACGTGGGTGGTGATCCTGGAAACCATTTTACCAAAATGCCTTCTATAGACTATTTCCACACCCTTATTTTCTTTTATATGAAGTAAGAGTATAATACCCTGTGTGGACTATGGTAAGAATGATATAGAACAATGAGGGTGGAAAGTGCCATGGTTCATTTAGATACCGTGAGAGAAGGCCTCACCTCATGGGCTGATGGCCTAGTGCAGAAAAACAAGTGTTAGCTGGATAATAAAACCCCGCTGAGTGATATGCAGGAATGGGTGTACTGGAAATGACAAAAGGCTGCTGCAAGAAATTACTGAAGACCCAAGAAAATAGAATGACACACGGTATCTTTGTTTAAACTCAAGATTGAAAAAATGCCAACTTTCTTGAAGTGAATTGTAGTTTTTTCTTTTTTTGAGCCATACCCAGTGGTGCTGGGGCTATGATCTCGGCTGTGCTGGGAACAAGGCTGTGGGTGCTGAGGTGGAACCAGTATCTGCAAAGCATGGCCTCCACCCATTGACACATACCAATCAAAATCCCAATTTTTTGTCCCCCAATTCACAATACAGACCAGGCAAAGGGCCTGTGTTGAGGTGTATATGGGGTGCATTTACTGTACCTCCTCTTTCTATACAGTCAGTGTAAAGAACACAGCCTGTAGTAAGAATCGGAAGGCCTTATATTTTTTTCTTTTCTTTTTTTTGGATTTTTAATATATATTAAATATATATTATATATAAAATCCTTCACCAGTATAACATTCCCATGACCAATATCCCAAGTCTCCTTCCTCCCCACCCCACATTAGCCTGTACTCTAGACAGGCTTTCTATTTCCCTCATTCAGTCACATTTTGTTATGACAGTACTCAGTGTAATTATTTCTGTGACTGTACTAAACGATCCCTGTGGTGAGCTTCATGTCAGGAGCTGGACCCTCCAGTCCTCCTCTATTTTGTCTCTGAGATTCATTACACAAATGTTTTTCATTTTTCTCAAAACCCATAGATGAAGGAGACCATTCTGTGTTTATCTCTCTCCCTCTGACTTATTTCTTTTTTTTTTTTTTTTTTTTTTTTTTTTTTTTTTTTTTTTTTTTGGTTTTTGGGCCACACCCTGTGACGCTCAGGGGTTACTCCTGGCTATGCGCTCAGAAGTTGCTCCTGGCTTCTTGGGGGACCATATGGGACGCCGGGGGATCGAACCGCGGTCCGTCCTAGGCTAGCGCAGGCAAGGCAGGCACCTTACCTCCAGCGCCACCGCCCGGCCCCCCTCTGACTTATTTCACTCAGCATAATAAATTCCACATACATCTATGTATAGGAAAAACATCCCAATTTTTGGTGTGTGTGTGTGTGTGTGTGTGTGTGTGTGTGTGTGAGAGAGAGAGAGAGAGAGAGAGAGAGAGAGAGAGAGAGAGAGAGAGAGAGAGAGAAGGGATAGGTGAGTTGTATTAGTAACTAAATCTCGCAATTCTGTATAGAGATAAATAGCTAGAAGAACAGTTTTTTTTTTCTATGTTTTATTTGGAGCCACACCTGGTACTGCTCAGGGCTTACTCATGGCTTTGCTTCAAAAATCACTTCTGGAGGGGTTTGGGAGACTAATGGGGTGACAGAGTGAACTTGGATCAGCATGAACTCAAATGAGGATATATCCAATTTTATGACAGTATAAATCTAGAGTAATCAGATCAGTGAGGTATTGATAAAGAGCTGGAAACACATATGGATGAGAGAATACCCAGAAGTTGGTCGCATGAGTGTAATCAATACATATAAAGTACATATTGATGCTGTTGGATGGAGTTAGGATAGTCTTTCCCACAAATGGTATTGAACAACGGGTCACCCAGAAGCAAAATGATAAACCTTGACCTAAGCATGAAAAGTAATTCAACAAAGTATAGAGCTCAAGGTAAAAAGGGACCTGGGGCTGACTTGCAAGTATGAGGCCTTGGATTCAGTTCTGGAGGATTCTTCTGCCCAGTGTGATCTCCTGTGCTATTACCAAGTATGTGATCTGTGAACTACAAATGAAGAAAGTGTGTGAGCACTCTCACCAGATTCATACTTCTTCCCACTTTAACCGAAACACACCAGGAGGAAAGTGGGTAGGAATGTGAGACCAAATACTACATACTTTAAAAAAGCATATGCAAAGATCTTGGTGCGTTAGACGGAAGACTTTGTAGTTCCCGAAAGCAGGGACAGAAAAGTGAGTGATTTGGACTTCATCTTAATAAACTTCTTTTCTGCCAAAGGCAATGTCAAGATAATGAAAAGACTAGCTTAGGTTTGGGAAAAGAATATTTCTAAATCACCTCTCCAACAAAGGATTTCTGTCCAGCTTTGTACAAAGATTTCTCAAAACTCAACAAAGTACCCAGGTTTTTTTTTTAATGGGCAAAGGATTTTTAAAGCCACTTCACCAGACAGAAAAAGAATGACAAATGAAGACATGAAAAAAAAAATTCAACCTTATTTCCCATGAGGGAGATGCAAAAATAAAACCTCAATGAAATTCCCCATTTTCCTCCCCATCTTAGAACAGCAGGAATAAGAAACCCTGGCCAAACCATGTCCCAGAGGAACAGGGCTGCCTCGGACTGCTGGTGGGCACAAAAGTACTCTGACTAGTTGGAAATAGTGGCAGCTGTGAGATTCTTGCAAAGTCATGCATTCGTGTGCCAATGAGCCCCACTTTAATTCTTCCAGAGAAATGGAAACGTTCCTTCACGTGGAAACCTGCCCGAAACTACTCATTGCAGCTCTATTTGTCATAGCCCAAAGCTGGAAGTGGCCCAAATGTTTGTTATGGGTGTAGGGTTCAACCAAGCCAAAGCCTGGGGTACCCGTTCTCAGCCAGAAGGAACAGTATGGACCAAGTAACGAACACTAGGTGGACTTCAGACACTGGCACTGTGTGAGAAGCCAGACTGGAGGCTATACACCCCCGGGTGAGGTGACTGCATTTGCCTGATGGATTAAAAACTACAGCAAAGGGGCCAGAATGATAGGACAGCATGCAGGGTACTTGCCTTGCATATGGCCAATATAAGTTTGATCTGTGGCATCCACATGATTTCCAAACACCGCCAGGAGTAATTTCTGAGTGCAGAGCCAAGCATAAATCCCAAGTACCACCAGCTGTATCAAAAAACAAACAAATTAAAAATCCCCCAAACCCCACAAAAACAAAACAAAATACAAAAATTGTAGCAAAATGGAAAAAGATTAGAGGGTGTAATGTAAGGGATAGCATGAGGGAGTTTCTTGTTTGTTTGTTTGTTTGTTTTTAGGCCACTCTTGGTGGTGCTCAGGGGTTACTCCTGGCTCTACATTCATGAGTCACTTCTGGGAATGCTCAGCAACCATATGGGCGCCAAGGATAAAACGGAGGTCAGCTAAGTGCTAGGCAAATGCCCTACTTGCTGTCCTATCTCTCCAGCCCCAGTACAAGAAGTTTGAGGGCTTGCTGCACTCTGATGAAGGTGATGTGAGTCTACACATACATTGAGAGCCAGAGAAATGAATACCACACAAAAAGCAAGTCAATTTTATAGTACTTAAATTTTTCATCGTAATTACAAAAAGAAAAAGCATAATTATAAGCAAGGAGTTCGAGAGAGGTACGCAGTTCTTGGGGAGCAGACTCCTCTTCCAGTGTGGGTCCCTGACTCCATGCTTGATCTGAGAATGGCAGGCATAAAGAGATCTATAGAGTATGATGGTGGCCTGTCCAGGGAAGGTGTCCTAGGAGACCAAGTGTTGAGTTCTGAGGAGGTGGGTTCCTAAAGTGGAGGCAAAGATCCAGGAATGACTGGAAATGATGGGAATGACTCTCAGAGGGCAGGAGGATTAATTCTAGGCCCCTCATTCTCCCCCTGAGATCGACTGGGTCATACAGGCGAAGGAGGAAGTGCTCCCTCCTGCTCACCTCCCAGGTGGCCCTGGGCCATGACCTACTTCTCCTACCTGTCTGTGCAGGTGAGCTCCGTGTCCACAGCTATCTTTATCCCAGTGGGGTTCCCAGCTATTTTTACCAGCCCAGCTAGTGAGGCAGTTGGAGTTCCCCCTTGAGGGAGACCCCGGACAGGCATTCACTTCCCTCCTTTTCCCAGGGAGAACCCTTTTGTTTTCACTTTCCCTAACCAAAGAAAGATACCACCCTTCTGCTACAGGGGCTCCCTCTTGCCTACAGGGACAAGTCAAACTCTTTTTGAAGGGAAAGGTCACAGCCAATGGTACCCAGGGCTCACTTTTGCCTCTGCTTTCAGGAATCACTCCTGGCAGTTCTCAGGGGACCATATGGGATGCCAAGAATCAAACCTAGGTTGTCTTTGTGCAAGGCAAATAGCCTACCTGCTATGCTATCTCTCTGGCCCTTCAACTCGATGAAGGTTCTCTAGCCTACTCAAAGCCTCCCTTTGACCTCTTGTCTTTCCACACCTCCTGGACGGCCCTTTGCTGCTGGGAATGTTCTTTGCCTTACAAACTCTGCCAGGCAAAGTGGAACTTGTCCCTGGGGTGTGGGGTGAATGCCACCTTTTCCAGGGCTCCCTCCTTGACTGCCTAGCTGGTAGGTTTGCCAAAGAACCATTGATTGTCCTAGGATGTGCCTTGGGGATGGTCATTAGTAGAGCAGGCTTTCTCCTGGGAACTTGGGGGCTGATCCTGGCCCACTTAGAGGCTGACACAGAAAGCGTGAGGGGGGGCAGTCTCTCCCCCACCCTTCAGGCTGCCCTGAGTATCTGAACTTTCTGGCACCGGCCTCCCTGGGGCAGGGCAGAGGCCTGGCTGCCAGGTTCTCCACCTCAGTGAATCAGCACCTGGGTGAACTCAGTACTTTTCTGAGCTCAAGGAGTGGAAGGGGGAAGTGGCCTGCATAGTTGCTCCTGGGGGCCTAAAGCTCCAGGGACCCCATATCTGGTGGCTGTGTGAGAGTCCCCGCCAGACATGTATGCCCCTTTTCCTACCTGCCCTGCCTGCCACATACTCCCTCTGGGCCCCTGGATACCCTGGGTCCCTAGTTCAAAAAGAGTCCCCCAGAATTTCCTGATCTGCTTAGATCCTCATCATGCTGGACCCTCTGTTCCCTGCATGTCACCTGCCCTGGGCCACCTCATTTTTTTTTCCTTGAAGGATTGTTACATCTGCTGGGCCTCAAAATTTAAAGTCCTGAGGGTAAGATGGGAGTTATCCTGCTCCCTAAACCTACAAGCCTCAGCTGGCACTGATGCCAGACCCTTGCTTCTCCTCAGGCTTTTCCCTTGGAGTTTTCCTACCCCTCAAACTTCCCATGAGCTAAACTTAACACATCACCATCTTCCTGATCCTCGTCTGTCTCCAACCTGGAGCCCTCGATCCTCACTTGCTGACCTGGGCTCCAACCCACCCATTGTAGGTCAGCGAGTGTAGCCTCTTCTGGCCAGCTGACTGCCTCCTGCCCTCATCCATTGTCCACATAGCCTCCTTCACAAAAGGACCCAGAGTCTCCTTCTAGTTGACTGTTTCCATAGCAGAGCCCAAAAGACCTAGGGAGAAAGTGAGGTGCACAATGCCGGGAAGCAGCTTCTGAGGTGCACATCTTGGTGGGTGTTTGACCAGGCCACTGTTACCCCAGAGCCTCTGACTCTTTCTTTGCCAGATGCTTCCAGCTCTCTGGAAGGGTGAGAGCCAGTTGAGATGATAGTATCAAAGGGTCTGGAACTTCAGCATGAAGTCGGGCACCTCGTTCCCACCTCATTCTCCCAGGGCCATGTGGCCATGCCTGAAGGCCCCCCATGTCTCTGGCCAGGCAATCCTTTGTCCAGAATTTACTCTCCTCCTCCTGGCCCACCCCTGAAAGCTTTGTACTTTCAGGCCCTATGAATCCTTTCTCTTTCCTCTGTATCCAGTGTTCTGAAACCACTTTCCTGGAAAAAAAAATCACTGTGTCTCCTAGAATCTGCCTTCTCTAAGTCAACCAATAGAAAGGGCCCCCAAGTGCCTCAAGTAACCTGAAGTTACTGCCACCAGCCCTACATCAGTCCAGCACCCCCATCCTAGTCTATCCTTAGGTGGAGATTACTGTGGCCATTCACAGCTCTACCAAGGCCTAACTTAAGGAAGGAAATTGCACTCACCATCAGCCTACCCTGGTATGCATGGGGTGTGGGTGGGGGGGGGGGGGCAGAGCAGGACAGTCAATCAGTCTTGAGGACCTTAGCCTTGGGAGAACATATAGACCTGGCTTTGTTCTTCCAGAGCCTCTGATTCCTCCTTTTCCAGATGCTTCCAGCCCTCTCACAGGGTGAGAGCCAGTTGAAATGACAGGATCGAAGGGTCCGGAACTTTGGCATGATTGCTATTGGTGACCAGGCATATGATCTGCATTCACACACACACACACACCCCAGTGAATGTGAGTCATTAACTCCCACTGGGGGGGACTGGGCCACTTTGCAGAGGTAGAGATGCTGTCTGTGCTCCCAAAAGATCGCCAGTACCAGCAGGCCTGGGGCCAGAAAGAGCCATTCAGACACCAGGCATCTCTCTTAGGCACCCTACACAGCCAGGAAAGGACTACAGAGACAGCTTTTGAGAGGTCACCATAGGTGCAAGGGTCTCAAACTCAATTTACCTGGGGGCCGCAGGAGGCAAAGCGGGGTGATCCTTGAGTGCAAAGTCAGTAGTAAGCCTTGAACATGGGGGTGTGTGACCCAAACAACTAAAACAAAACAAAACAAAAAAAGATTCCTCTAGAGCAGGGCCACAAAATCTTGTACAGAAGGCCATTTGCGGCCCGTAGGCCGCAAGTTTGAGACCTCTGCCATAGGGGGTGCAGGAAAGAGAGTTTTCCTGGAAGTCTGGACTGGAGTGGCCAGCAGGCAGGTGTACGGAAGGAAGAGGAATAAATGAAGATGGCTGTCTTCAGACATGGACCTTGTAGCCAGCAGACCCAGAAGGGCACTAGACATGTTGATACTGGTCAACCACCAGTGGCTCACATTTGAATGCTTCCCATGTAACCAGCAGCTCACCCTCACATGGTTCATGCTGCTGGTGGCTCACCCAGGTGGCTCAGTCCTGGACATTGGGTACCACTGGTGGCTCACACCTGCATATCTACTAGACGAATCCATAGAAATCATCATGGTTGCCAAAATTTTATCGCACACTTTAACTCATCGGATCACTATTTATGAAGCCATCAGATGGCAAGAAACACAAATTGCAGCTCCAGTTCCAATGTGTTAGAGTAAAATAAGGGCACTGTAACAATCCAGTTCTAGGCCTGTGAGTCACCAAAGAGATATGTGGCATAAAGGCCAACCTGGAGGATAAGGGAGCAGACACTCTAATTCAGCACTGTACAAGATTTCAACTATTGCAAAGCTTCTATTGGGTCCTTGTGGGCCTCGTTTCCTCTTTAAAGAGCTTCACACTAGTTCTGAGGTTAGATGAGCTGATACAGACAAAATTCCTGCAAGAGTACCTGGTAGAGAAGAGGCTCAAGTGTGCTGAAGACTGAGGGACGCCCAGGCCCAGACCTTAAAATCATGCCATTACTGGGGCTGAAGAGAGAGTACAGTGGTTAAAGTGTCTTGCATACAGTTGAGTCTGATTTAATACCCAGCATCCCATCTGCTTCTCCAAGCACTGCCAGGAGTAATTCCTGAGTGCAGAGGCAAGAGTAGCCTTTGAGCATGCTGGGTATGGCTCCAAAATAAAAACAAAACAAATACAAAAAATAAATAAGTCAGTGGAGCCAGAAGGATGGTATAGTGGGTAAGGTGTTTGCTTTGCATGTGGCAAACCAGGATTCAATTCCTGGCATTCCATATAGTCCCCCAAAGCCACCAGAGTAATTCCTGAGTGCAAAGCCAGAAATAAATCCTGAGCATCACCAGGTGTGGTAAAAACAAAACAAAACAAAACAAAAACAAACAAAAAACCCAAACCAACCAACCAACCAAAAAAATCCAAACATAAAATAAGCCATTACTCACATTAGGTGGTGTTGGTGGTGGGGTCTAGACTGCCCAGAGGCACAATGTCTATTCCCTGTCTGACAGGGCAGCCCAAGCTGTGCTGTCTTCTGTGCTGTCTTGTTTGCAGTCGAGGGAGAAGCACAAGAGACTATCAGGGAGAGAGATTGCTACTTACCAGACCCTGGCCTCTGCTCACCTCCGCTGCAAGAGTGGGGCCCAGGATGTCCCAGGTCTTGGGACACAGCCCCACTGCCCTCCTCAGCCTGTTCTTCCCTCCTCCCTCTACCCCAGGGTGAATCTTCTACATGACCCACTAAGGGTGTGCAGAGGACGTGTTCCTAAGAAATGGGGGCTTTGATAGGCTCTACTTCCAGGGGCTGGCATCCCTTAGGATGTCAGTGCAGGCTGATGCTGCCTTGCCCCAGGGACAGCCCTTCCTTCCTGCCTGTCTTCAGAGTCACAACATTCTCCTGAGGACTGATTTCTGGACAAGGCCTGACCAGTCCTCAGTGGCTGGCCTGGGGATGGGGATGGTTGTGAAGGGGTGTTTTGTGGTGCACAAGGTGGACTCAAGCGAAAGATACATCTGTCTCAGGCTTTCTAGGGGTGGTGGATTCTTAGTTACCCTGTATAGACCAGGTGGTTCATTGTACAGAGGGAAAAAATTGAATTCCTAAGGCCAAAAAGGGAGTTTTGGTGCAGGGCACAGAGCCAGCAGGACTGAGGTCCAAAGTTCTCAGCAGCTTTCTCCAGTGTGCTAAGGTCTCTGGGAAGGCTCTGGGGGGAGTGTGGTGGGTAAGGGAAGCAAACCAGGGCTTAGGAAGGGCCCCTTGACTGTTCCAAAGCCAGTAGTGATCTCCCTCTCCTCTCTGATGGCCTAACACAGTGTGTTGAGAGCAGCCAAAAGAGCCTGTAAAGGAGATTGAGGAATTCATATCTTGGAGACTTTTGAGCCTAGACCCAAGCCTACCAGGCAGACCTGGACCCCTGTGTGAGTTCAGGGGGCAAGTTGCAAGTCTGACTTGCACCAGCGTCACGACTGAAGCTTCGTGGGCCAGACACCCAGCCTGGGTGAGAAGCTGAGGCCTCCCTGGGTGTCCCCACTCTCACCCCAACCCCGTGTACTCTGCATCTCACCCCATCAGTCCCTCCCATCTACTCTGGCTGCCTCCTGTCTCCTGTGATTGAAACTGCCCTGCTGGTCTCCAAGCAGCCCTTCCCGCCTTTAATTCAATCAGGAATCACAAACCCTTTTAATTTAAGAAATAAAAGGCTGCCGCTGAGCCGGCCACACCTGATTGACGGGACTGCCAGCTTGGCCAAGTGGGCCTGGGGAGGGGGCACAGACCCATGACCTAGGCCCGCCACTCTGAGGTGAAGACACTCGCCTGGGGCCTGGGGAACAAAGGAGAACTACCCCCTACTAAACCCCAATAGAAGAGGGGCCAAGGCTGCTTGGTCGGGGGTGGCTGCAGGCTGGCCCAGGAGGGCCTTGGAATGCCAAGCTCTCACCGAGGCCTGGGGACTTGGGGAAGGCACCAGGGAGGACTTTCAAGCCCTCTCTCCCAAATCTATGGGGCTGGTTTCCAGAACATCGCCATGCACGAGTTCTCTTTTACAGGAAGGTAGAAGAGAAGCTTGAGGAAACTGCATTTGTTTTTCTGGATCGTTTCTTATCTGTCCATGAGGCTAATGGGTGATGGATGATACTGGCCAGACACACTCAAATATCCCTGGTGACGATCTCTTGCTGGAGGTACATAGACATCAGACCTCTCCATAGGAACAATAGAGATTTGGGGGAGAGGTTATTGGGGACCTTCTCTGTTCCCAGGAGATGACCAAGATAGGGAGACGACAAGGCAGCCGGAAGCTGTTGCAGATTAGCATTAGAATTTCAGCTCATCAGGGGCTGGAGCGGTGGCGCAAGAAGTAAGGCGTCTGCTTAGCCCTCACTAGCCTAGGACAGGCCACAGTTCGATCCCCCAGCGTTTCATATGGTCCCCAAGCCAGGATGGATTTCTGAGCACATAGTCAGGAGTAACCCCTCAGTGTCACCAGGTGTGGCCAAAAAAAAAAAAAAAAAAAGAAAAGAAAAGAAAACAAAGAGAAAAAGAAAAAGAATTTCAGCTCATCAGGGATATTGGTCTATGATTTTTTTTTTCCTTAAGTAGTGTCACAGTCTGTTCCTGCGTGAAGCCAGTCAGATAGATACAACAGCTTCTCTCTCCTATATGGGAATTAAAAATATACAGTGAGGTTAACAGAAGGCCAAAGGCCACATAATGAGAGAATTGAGTCACATAGTTGAGTTAGAGGTTTGAGGGTTTTTTTCTTTTTTGGAGGTAGCACACCTGGTGGCATTCAGGGGTACTCAAGGCTCTGCACTCAGAAATTGCCCCTGACAGGCTTGGGGACCATATAGGATGCCAGGAATCAAACCCTCGTCAGCTGCATGCAAGGCAAACGCTCTAATGCTGTGGTATCGCTCTGGTCCAGAGGTGTGAGGAAGGGGAAGAGGGGTCCTTGGGAGAGGGAACACACTGGTGGATATGGTGTTAAAGTTATGTGAATAAGAAAGTAATAGTTTTGTTCTTCTCTCTTTCTCTCTTTTTGTTTTTGGGTCACACTTGGCACTCAGAGGTTTACTCCTGACTCTGTGCTCGGGAGACTATACTGGAGATCAAAACCAGGCAGGTCACTTGCAAAACAAACATCCTACCTGTTCTACTATCATTCTGGCCCCTGCTAAGAGCATTGCCAACCATAGAATCACAATAATTGATTAATTAGTGAAAAAAATAAAGAATTCAAAGTGAAGCTTGGATCCTTGAAGCTCTCTGAGCTATGGGTATTCATTCACTTCTAGCTCCTTCGAAGAAACGGCCTTGCAGCCTTTAGCTGTGATGAGAATCTGTCTCACTCACTCAGACATGACATGTGCAGATGCTGACAAGACGCCACCACCTTCCCAAGTCCTGTCCACATCCAGTACTGCCCATCTAGGGCAGAAGACTGACTTTCCAGGGACACATGTTGCACTAAAAGAGCCATGGCTCTGCTTCCATTCCTATTCCATCACATTGTGTGAGTGTCCCTGGGCCTGATTCCATCTTATGTTTCTTGCTGGGCTTCTGTTGTGACAGAGTCACTGAGGGCTGGACTCAGCAGGGGCCAGTTATCCCTTGCTGTGCCAGGCAGGGTCCAGACCAGGAAAGATGCCCAGAGGGTCTGTTCCCACACCTGAGCCATCCTCCTGGTCCAGATGTATTACAAAAACACACCCAAGGGCATGGGAGATGGTTCTAGAGGCTAAGAGATTTACCCTTCAAATCTGAGGCCATGAGTTAGATCCCTAGTACCATCTCATGTGGTGTGTGTAATCCTGGTGGTTCTACTCTCTGTGTCTGACAGCAGTGTGTAACACTACAACTAAAGGCTAGGCCCTGCAGCCAGCCCTGCATACAGCTAGAATGGCGCTTGAGAACAGCGGCCAACAGGGAACCCTCCAAAGATCTGATGTGTGAGCACCATAATGGGAGCCAGCAACAGTGCAGCCAGTACTCAGCCAGAATGTGCAGACGCCATGAGCAAGGGTGTGTGTGAATCACCCCACCCTTGCCTGTCCTATCATCTCCTCATCACATCATCCACCAAGGGAAGGGAGGGGGAAAGTATTAGAACATCGCTCTTTGGTTTCACAATAAGCGAAGCTTTTTCATCAATGGGTTTGGAGCCAAAAGGTCATAGTCATAGGGACCACCCACCAAGCAATAGACTGCCTTGCTCTGGGGTTGGGCTGAGCGTCAGAGACAGTGTTTCAGCCTGGTAGGCGCCACACCATGGTGTGTGTGGTGGTGTGCTGTGCGGTAGGGATGGCTCGGCATGGGGTGATGGTGGGGTGGGCCCAGAGCCCCAGAGAAAGGCAGCTTTTACCTACCTGGGCTGGATATGAAGGACCCAGCACAGGCTCTATGGACAATTTGTCATTGTCACTCCTGTTAGCAGACTTGGGTTGCTGACCAAGCATGAAGGTCATTATTGTGACCTCGTTTTCCACAACAGAGAATAGAAGCTTCTCAGTCACATAGAGGGTCAAAGATGAGACAGGGACTTAGGTGTTAAGCCTGAAAGCAGGTCTACCCTCCTCCACCAATAGTCAAAGACGTTAGCCAGATGGTTTTATTTGTCTGGGACACAGGAAGAAAAGAAAGCAACACATTGGTCCCAAATGAACAAAGTCAACTCTTAGATTTGTTGGAAATGTGGCAGTTACTGGGGGTCTTTTTAAGATGTGATCATATTAGAACTTTAATGGTGGGTGTGGTCAATCCTTTATGCATATAGAGATGTAAAGTTAGAATGAGGGGAAAAAGTCCTACAAACTTGGTTTATTTATTCCCATGGCAAATATTTATCAGTTACCTGCTATGGTCTAGACCAGGGGTCTCAAACTCGCAACCCACGGGCTGTTTGCGGCCCTCCATACAACATTTTGTGGACCATGGCCAGCCTTCAAATATCGCAGTATTCACGATTATTTGCTTACTGAATAATCGCAATAAAAATCGCATTAGTAAGAAAAAAATTGCATTAAACATTCGCATGCCCCGAGTAGTTCTGTTCGGGGTATAAAAATGTTTAATGTGATTTTTGCGATTTTTTTTCCTTACTAATGCGATTTTTTATTGTGAATATTTGGTAAGCGAAATTCCTTATGCGGCCCTGCCTCACCCCGACTTTGCCTCCTGCGGCCCCCAGGTAAATTGAGTTTGAGACCCCTGGTCTAGACCTTGTGTGATAGTGTTGGACAATTCAGCTTCTGCCTCCTTCCTAGGTACCCCAATGGGGGTCGGTCCTGAGGTGGGATTTGTGTCCTCCTGGATCTTTGCCCAGTTGACTAACGGGGTAGCTGGGAGAGGATAGTGGATGAAAGATGGGCCAACTGGAAAGGAGGAAGTTTTGATTCCTGAAATTCTTTGGTTAGGATCCTAATTTGAGCGGGGGGGGGGGGCAGCCATTAGCAGTCCATTTGGGTGAAAGTGACTTCTAGATTTTTTTTTCTCCCCATGGCAGTGGGGATATCTGGAGGTACTCAGGAGCTACTGCTGGCTCTATGCTCATCTGTGGTGCCAAGAATTCCAGCTTGTATTGGCTACATGCAAGGTAAATGCATGTACTCTCTGATCCCAAAGTAACATGGACTTTCTGAATGTCCCTGGAGAGTGGAGTTCACTGAGATGGGTGAAGAGGGGAAGCATCAAAATTCCTTGTTCCCCAGAATTGGACTCAGAAGAGGGCACTTGGCTAACATGCTTGCAGCCATGACTCTCTTCTTTGCAAGCAGGTTACTCAGGGGGCCTCTGAATGCTGCCAATGCTTGGATGGGACTGAGGGATACAGATGCAGGGGCAAGAACAGGGGTGCAGACACTTATAAAGGAGCTGTTCCCCCCAACACTTGCTGCCCCATCTTCAGGGGCTAGTAGTATCCTAGCTATAGTTTGCCACCACCCATCCCACATGATGCCCTGTGAGGTTATCCCTCCTCCAATACCCTATTTAATATCACCTGGATGGATAGACCACTCACACCTGGAAGGGGTCTGTGGTTCGAATAAAGAATATAAGATTCTGGCTGAGGGAGAGGAAGAGAGAAAAGCATCAAGAAAGCATGGAGGGCAGCTGAAAGGGAGACAGAGGCAGAGAGAGCAGAGAAGGAGCAGAGAAGTGGCTGTTTGAAAAGGCTGAGCATAGAAGCCATGTGAGGAAATGCACATGGCAGTTGGGGCCGTGAAATAAAGCTGGATGGCTCCTATGAAACTTTAACTGACTGCTTGTGATTATTTCTAATTATTTAATTATTTTTAAGCCCACCGGCCAAAGGGGCTACAGATGCTGTGCCGTGCTGAGGGAGGCCTCACCTCAACACTAGGACATTGGATTTTATATTTTACATTAAAACAACAGTGCCCTACTCTGCTGTATAAACCTTCTATGCCCCTCATATTCCCTCACCCTCCACCTCCATGACTTGAAATCACAGTTGGATCTTTGGCATTTTCTTGTCAAATTTTCCCAAGTCTCATTTGCAATCAGTCTGCTATCCGCCTCACACCCTGGGACGTCATTCTTTGCTTTGCTATCTAGATGTTTGCTTTCCTAAACAGTTGGAATAAGTGGAATCATATACACATGATGCTATATTTTAGTTGGTGCAACCCCTGGTGGTGTTTGGGATGGTGATGCCCAAGGGCCAAATGGTGTCTTGGCAGAACACAGGCCCTCACACAGGCCACACCTGTCCTCTATCACTTGAACTATCTGCTGTGGGCCTTTGTGGAGAATTTTGTATATAGTTGTTCTTTTCTTCTCTTCACTTTTATTTGTTGGGACACACACCCGATGAAACTCAGGGGTTACTCCTGCTTTGCACTCAGAAGCC